>NC_090247.1:20406791-20453595 GCF_037325665.1 Littorina saxatilis
AAAGGGTTACGTCACGCCCAAACAGATGAAGCGTGTCATCGACAGACAGGTCATGCCCATCTCTGATGACCACTATGCACAGTGAGTCAAAGCTTCTTTGCATACAGTGTCTGGGTGGCCGAGTGGTAACGCACTTGCGCTCGGAAGCGAGAGGTTGCGTGTTCAGGCCTGGGTCAGGCCGCAATTTTCTCCCCCCTTTCCTAACCTAGGTGGTGGGTTCAAGTGCTAGTCTTTCGGATGAGACATATAACCGAGGTCCCTTCGTTGTACACTACATTGGGGTGTGCACGTTAAAGATCCCACGATTGACAAAAGGGTCTTTCCTGGCAAAATTGTATGGGCATAGATAAAAATGTCCACCAAATACCCGTGTGACTTGAAATAAAGTGTAAAAAAATTCCATCTCACACGGCATTAAGTCTCAGGGCTTGGAAACATCAATACACGCATGCAGGAAAAAATTTTAAAAATGGGTAGCGCCGTATACTGTATGGCAGCTCGCTTTCCCCAGGGAGAAAGCAGCCCGAATTTCTGTGAGGTTACCCTCATGGACTATATAAAATCTTATCCTTATCCTTAACCTCCCTTTTAAAACCTCCAAAAACCTGAGAAAAATCCGGTATTAATGGGGCTATATTTACAGAGGCAAATCTATGAATGTTTGAGGGTTAAGTGTATAAAAACCAAAGCATTGGTAAAGAAAATTACATCATGAAATGCTAGTGCTGTTTGTTGGTATGAATCTGTGCCGTTATTCTTTATTTGCAGTTTCACAATTCAAAGTTAAACAATTGCACATTTTATTCTTAAAGAAAAATAAGTGAATGCTTGTAGAGGCTGAACACTCCTATTGTACCTCTCCAAAATGAAGAAAGAAGCACAGAAAAAGCAGTGAATGGGAAAAAAATATGACATCCATTGCTTTCCATCTGCAGCTTGTTAGAGCGCTGCGAGGACAGGACAGAGGGCAAGGTCAACTATGTGGAGTTTCTCACCAAGTTGAAGGTCGACGTACGACCTGGTGACCTTGTGGGTCTCAGCACACAGATCATGGACAGCAGTGGCCGCGCTGAGATGAGACGTCAGACGGATCAGTATGTCAGGTAAGCAAGGATATTTTTCTGAAGCTGGAATGCAGCTGACTGAATGTACATGGAAATACATCAATTACCAGTTGTTCTAGATTTTTGTAAACAGATATGTTTAGATTTGCATGTGTGTAAAGATGACCGGTAAAGGGCAAAGTTGATTTGTTGCTCTGATGGTTTTTCAAAGAGGCATTGCTGTTTCTTTGTCTTTTTGTTTGCTTGTTTGCTTGAGTCTGTTCCCATATCTGCCAAAATGATGAAGTGTTAGTTATGCAAATGAGCTTTTCTGTAAAAGAAAAGAAGAGTTCACAAACAAGCAAGCCTTTAAACTCCTTATTAATTGCACATACTATACCATACCTTACAATTGCCTAGCCCTGGGGTGTAGATCAGTTAACCCGTGTCTATGAACTAAAAAGTAATGCTGCCTGTAATACATACGATGGATTCTGCTAAATAGTCTGGAATCTACATCTTTTTTATGCTGTTTCCAGGCAACAGATGATCGACGACAATGCAGTGTCTCGCACCCACGAGATGACGGCCGAGGAAGTCATCATTCGCATCAAGGACAAGATGTCGCAACACACGTCGGAGATCCGCAAAGCTTTCCTGTCCTGCGACAAAAAGGGCAAGGGGAGGATAACCAAGCGGCAGTTTAGAGAGGTCAGTGTTCCTGTTGACCCTATGAATCAGTGCAAGCTTCAATCACAGGCCAGATTGTGAACAGAGAGAGGTCATGGTCACAATCACAGGCCAGATTGTGAACAGAGAGAGGTCATGGTCACAATCACAGGCCAGATTGTGAACAGAGAGAGGTCATGGTCACAATTACAGGCCGGATTATGAACAGAGAGAGGTCATGGTCACAATCACGTGGTCAATTTCGTCTGACTCATATTCAAAACTGGGTCATACGTCATTGTTTCATTCAAGTTTTTATAGTGTATCGTTTTCTTTTCTTTCTTACTGTGGCTGTGCAGAATATTGATCAGAGCGAAGGTCAAAGGTACAGTAAAACCTGCATCTAGCGGACCCTTATTTTGGCGGACACCTTAGCATAACGGACAATTCAAGTGAGGACGGATGTATTTTACACTCAAAAACACCTTATAAAAGTGAACACCTCAAAGGCGCGGACGCGGACACCCTTGTTTGGTCCCGATTGGGTTCGTTACTTGTCAACAACGTACAAACCCTTGAAGCAGACAGCTTTTAGCAGACGCTGGTCCGCCATCTTGGTTCTGCAAATACAATCTCGCTGGCGATGTGAACGCGCGAGAAGCTTATTTTGTAAGCCAATGACAGCACTTGACAGAAGTTGATTTTTGTATGGTGCATGCTCATTGGTCGATGCCGTGAACTCAAAAAAAAACCACGGGTTTCTACTTTCTGTACTGTGGTGCATCTTCGTCTCATCCTTTGTCTTCGTCTCATCATGCCAAAACGAAAAATTTTGACTTTAGAAGAGAGAGTCGATGTCATAAAGAAATTGGACAAGGAGCTGTCCGTTCAAAAAGTTGCTGATGAGCTGAATTGCAGAAAAACTCAAATTTCCAACATAAAAGCTAATCGAACACAAATTGCGGGTGCCAGATCGACGGCAACATGTGTTATGAGAAGAAAAACAACCTATGATGAGTTGAACGAAGAACTCTTCGAGTGGTTTTCAACAGCTCGATCAAAGAATCTTCCCGTGAATGGCCCATTGCTTCAGGTCGTAAGAAACCGATTGCACCTCTCTCGCTCGCTCGTTCTCTCTCTCTCTCTCTCTGTGACTTTTTCTGCAAACCCCAGTGATAAACTTACTGATTGTGGTTTTGTACATACATGTTGCAGACTATCCTTGAACTTTTTTTCTTTGTCACTTTCTGTATGACTAATGCACAGTTTGGAATTTTTATTAACAATTGTTTTTCTGAACATCAAGTTTTGGTTTTCATTTTTATCACATGTAATGAAAGAAAATGAAAGAACTAAACATGCATAGACACTCTATTTACATGTATATAAACATGCACACATACATACAATAAAACTACATGTTACCACTAACAAACAATCATGTAATTCATTTGGCTGTTGGTGTGTTTTTTTCCAATTTTTTTTAGCGCATTCATATTCATAAGAAAGTACACCTTGCTACAAAGGACAGTGGCAAGGCTCCCCAAGAGCGTCCTTTGCTCGCAGGTTTTACTGTATTGCTTACTCGGCAATATTGGGCTAGATTTGCTCACTAGAATAACAGAAACAAAGAAGGAAGGTCATGGGATATGTTTCAATACAGTACAATAAAATAACATTTAATTTCTCTGAAGTGAGTCACATGCAGACATAACCTAGTTCCTGCCTGCTGTAGCTAGGGAAACAATTTTCTTTGAAATTGAACCAATGTTCAGAGAGGTTTTTTTGTGTGTGTTTCAGATTTTAGCCAATTTAGGAATGTTGATGACGAACCAGCAATACGAGGAACTCATGTCTCGCCTCCACCTCCACAACGGTCACATGGAGTACATGGACTTCGTCCTCAACTTTGGTGACCCCCGACCCACAGACGCCAGCAACCTCATTCGCAACGGCAACCACCGCGTCAACCCCATCCGCGGTGACCAGTTTGGAATGACAGCTGAGGAGGTGGAGAACAAACTCCGGAGCAAATTGAGAGAGAACTTTGCTGTGAGTGTTTGTCGTTGTGAAAGTGGTTGTTAAGTGTTTGTTGTTATGGAAGCGGTTTGTCGTTATGGAAGCAGTTGTTCAGTGTTTGTCGTTGTGGAAGTGGTTGTTCAGTTTTGGGGTAATGATTGTTGTAGCCAAGATCATCATTTGACTTGAAATGTCAAGTGTTTCTTTGCGTCCTCTTAAATAAAGAAATGTGCAGATACAGTGGAACCTCCCGTAACGACCTCTCCCAAAAACGACCCCCTCCATTTGCCAACCGATTTTCTCGGCACGGATGCTTTTCACACTGTAACTAACCTCCCAAGAACGACCCCCTCCTTTTGCCGACCGATTTTCTCGGCACGGATGCTTTTCACACTGTAACTAACCTCCCAAGAACGACGCCCTCCTTTTTCCGACGACCGACCTACCAACTTAGGGTCAATAACGACTTTGACCTTTTAACCAGTGAGTGTCAAAGTTCGTAATTACCCAGCACGCGCGGAACACGCACCCCAATAGTCACGCATCAAGAGTCAGGGGTGGTAGTCTGTAGTCAGTAGTGCATGCAAGTCCAGTGGCCCACGGCTGTTATTCTCACTTATTGCTGTCAGAATAGTCTCCTGTCCGCCCAGCCGACCTTCCCCTTGACCCTGCTTGTGACCTCGATGTTTGATGCCCCCGCAAGGGGCACGGTACTCTGTAAGCACCCAAAACCTCGAAGAGATAACTGGCGGAAACCTTCCTATTGGAGGACTGCCCTCGAAGTAGGGGGAGGGGATGGGAGGGGTTGGGTAGGGGCACAACATCTCAATAATGAATTGCTGTGTACGTATTCTGTGAGTGTGTGCTCACCAACTGAGACCTCGGGCCAATGACCCATACTTGCCAATGAACAAGTTTTACCTATGGGACGGTCTCCTTTGATGTCTGAGAGGAAACTCTTCCTGTCCCAGGTTACATACACTGACCTTCTTACCCGGGGTCAATCACCGAGTTTAAGCTATGAGACCGCATGCGCTCGTGTGTGTGTGTGTGTGTGTGTGTGTGTGTGTGTGTGTGTGTGTGTGTGTGTGTGTGTGTGTGTGTGTGTGTGTGTGTGTTATGTCTGCCCGTCTGTGCGCTGGTGTATGCACGTACACCATGCTTATTCATATGCACATCAAATGGGAACAAAAATAGGATAACGGACACAACTTTCAAGACTGAACTGCCCAACAGTTGCCACCTCTGTGAAAAAAATTATACCTCCCAAACTCCCAATAAAGACCCCTCCTTTTTACGACCGATTTTTCTGGACATTTTCAAGGTCGTTAGTGGGAGGTTTTACTGTAGCTATAATTTATTATATGTATGTCTGTTTGATTTTGTAAAGCGCATACTTTTGCTGCAGCACAGTTTTACTACCATCAACGTGGATATAAATTCTGATACTGCATTAATTTCTGTATGCTTCGTTTGTTTGTTCAAATAACGTTGCCCTGAGTTAGAGAAAGACCGACCCCAGAGTGTATTTTATTATATCTTCCCATTTTAGAATTTACGCGGTGCCTTCTACAAGTTTGACGACAATCACAGCGGCTGCCTGACCAAGAAGAACTTCCGGCGGATGCTTGACTCTTTCATGATCGTCATGTCTGACGAGGAGTACGAGAAAATGTGCGAGCGACATGGAATCACCAAGTCCACTCGCATTTCTTACCGCGAGTTCCTCGAACGCTTTGAGGTCCGGGACACGGCCGAGGGACATAAATGGCTCAACTCCGTTCACAGGTGAGACTTCCTTCTTGCAGGGACTTGTTTACAGTGCTGCTGCTGGACCACACAGGTTGGTCTTGACTTGCATGACTTTTAGTTATTCACATATTTCCATCACTTTATTATCCCATTGCTTGGAATTTCGGGTCGCTTCTTCCCAGTGGAAAGCTAGCAGCAACAAGAAGGTGTGTGTTTTTAGGTGTAATCAGCCACCTGCACTTATGGCAGAATGACCAAGGTCTTTTACATGCCGCTGTGGTGACAGGGGGGTGGGACATTGATATTCTCTCTAAGTCTGCACATAAAGTTGGGCCGTGTTTGTCCCTGCCTGGATTCAAGCCCGTCACCCAAGGATCACAAGTTCAGTGCTCTACCAACTGAGCCACATGGCACATTTATTTTGTTTAAACCTCAGACCATTTTGTTCAGGGATGGGGGATGGGATTGGGTATGTTGTACCTGGATGATACTGGCATCTTCAATCCAACTATTTCCATTTTCTTGAATTGGACTGCTACCTTTGATGCTTTTGGGTGCTTTCACCTTCCAAGCCAGTTTATCGTACAAGTTCGTTGGATGTCTTGCACACCGGCCTGTGTGTTGATGTTGTTGCAGGTATAACGAGACCTTCCCACCCAAACCCCTGACAGCAGAAGAAGCCCACCAGACACTGAAAGAGAAGGCCTACAGACAATGGAACGACCTGGCCAAGGTAGAAAAGTTTGTTTGTGATGTGCGTTCAATCTCAGGACAGATGTCAGCTGAAAGGAAATAAATGGAATGAATGTGGCAGCAAGCTAAGCTGTAAGCTTTCCATGGAGTGACTAGAGTGTGCAGGAACTTGTGACTTTCGTTTTGTAACCAAGCTTGTGAAACACTCAATTCACCCTTGGAGACCAAGCCACTCACATAGGAGTGAGTTTGGGCTAAACTGTTAGCGTTATAAAAATGATCCTGTTGCTGAGCTCTAACGTTTGCTAAAGCAAATCAGGAGACGACAGCAACCACACCCTATCACAAACAGATCACGAAATTTCACGGGTGTCTAACTGGCGACACAAAAAACGAAGAGCTTCTATAAATAGCACACGCTCAAGGCTGGCAGACAACTCCATCATTGTGAAAGGGGGACTACTGCATCACGCTGTCACATGTGTTTGATGTTTTTCAAAGAGGTAGAGGAGCATGGTTGTGTCATTGTTTGTATTTTACTGTTTTGGTTAAGAGGAGGGATGATATGATCCTTATCTTTGAGTGCCCGTCTTTCTGCATGTAAATATAAATCTGTAGGCAGTTGATGTTTTACACCAACAACATATATTTGACGTGGGTGCTTTGGTTTCTGCTCTCAGGCCTTCCGACAGATAGACAGCAAGGGCAACGGCATCATCTCCAGGCGAGAGTTGCGCGACCTTCTCTACCGCTTCGTCATGCCCATGAACGATGACGACTTCAAGAAACTGTGGGCCAGGTACGAAATTCTTCATTTGTTTGTTGTACCTTTTTTCTTTTGGGGCATGGGACTTGCTCAAAGAAAAAGCAGACTTTTTGGTTTTGTGCTGTCTGCCTCATGGTTGTTTGGTTTGTGGAGAAGGAAGGTCAAGTTATTTTTTTTACAGAAGGCCGAATTTTGTTTCAAGCTGCACTTGTATGACTTGTCTACCTGAGCTGAATTGTGTTCAATTTTCCAGCTGATAGCTTTGTGTGATAAGTTTGAAAATATATAACTTGAAAGATTGTGGGGTGATTACCCAACTGGTATCTTTTGATCACATTAGTCATTAGACAACAAGATGACAGGGGAACACCTCTTTTAACATCTGAAGAAAAAAAATCCAAGTCTTAAAAGGGAGGGAGTCTTGAAATGGAGTTAAATTTCAATCAATCAATCAATCAATGAGGCTTATATCGCGCATATTCCGTGGGTACAGTTCTAGGCGCTCTGCAGTGATGCCGTGTGAGATGAAATTTTATACGGCCAGTAATTGCAGCCATTTCGGCGCATATTTACCTTTCACGGCCTATTATTCCAAGTCACACGGGTATAGGTAGACAATTATTAACTGTGCCTAAGCAATTTTTGCCAGGAAAGACCCTTTTGTCAATCGTGGGATCTTTAACGTGCACACCCAATGTAGTGTACACGGGGGGAGGTTCGGACACCGAAGAGAGTCTGCACACAAATTTGACTCTGAAATAAATTTCCGCCGAACCTGGGATCGAACTCACGCTGACAGCGGCCAACTGAATACAAATCCAGCGCGCTACCAACTGAGCTATATCCCCGACCCAAATTTACCGAGGTCATGAACACAAAATCTGAACAAAATGTCATTGCTGTGACTTATCAGTGACAATGCTTTTGAATGTGTCATAAATCTGTGCTTGCCTGAATAAAAAGTTGTTGAAGAAAAAAAAAAAATCTGAACAAAATGTAGGTCTTGAAAAGGGGAAGTCTGTGGGGGGTCTTAAAAAGGGGAAGTCTGTGGGGGGTCTTAAAAAGGGAGGTTCCACTGTATCATGACAAATGGAACTGTGCTTGTAAGGATCATTAACCTCACACACTGACATGTGAGTTTCACTTGCAGATTAATATGATAACATCAGTTCTGTACCTGTCACAGGTATGACGAAGAGGGCAAAGGCTTCATTTCTCACAGCGACTTCCTGGAACACCTGGGAGCACCTGAACACGCCCCAGGTGACTTTGTCGGCCCCAGCCAGCGCATCATCGACGGGAGTCGCTTCAACATCGAGCTGCACAACACCCTGCAGCAGCAGCGGCACGAGGGCATCACGCAGAAACAGGCCAACCTCACCGAGCACATGTCCGCCACAGAGGTCATCCGGCAGCTCAAGTTAGTGACTCACTTTTGCATTTTTTGTGTCTATTTTTATTTCATTTCAGATATGTATAGTTTTCACTCTGTCTGTCTGTCTGTCTGTTTGTTTGTCTGTCTGTCTGTTTGTCTGTCTGTCTGTCTGTTTGTTTGTTTTTCTGTATGATTATTGTTTGTCTGTTTGTCCATAATCACGTATATCGATCCCTCGCGCCCCCTAATTGGCGTAGAGGCGCGTCCCCCGGGTGGTGGATGGGGGAGCCTTCTCTACTAACTTCTGAGAGAAGGTCGCATCACTCTCGATGCCGTGAACCTAATTAGGATCTTTTTCTTGTTTCTTTATTTCTGCCTCCCCAAAGTCCTTTTACTTTCCTTTTCTCACCCATAAAATTCTTCACTTATTACCCTTGTTAAGTGGTTCTTGTATAGAATATAGTCAATGTTTGTAAAGATTTTAGTCAAGCAGTATGTAAGAAATGTTTAGTCCTTTGTGCTGGAAACTTGCATTCTCCCAGTAAGGTCATATATTGTACTACGTTGCAAGCCCCTGGAGCAATTTTTTGATTAGTGCTTTTGTGAACAAGAAACACTTAACAAGTGGCTCTATCCCATCTCCCCCCTTTCCCCTATCCCATCTCCCCCCTTTCCCTCGTCGCGATATAACCTTCGTGGTTGAAAACGACGTTAAACACCAAATAAAGAAAGAAAAGAAAGTATATCGATCTCTGTTGTTTATGGGTCGATTCAGCTGAAATTTGGTGTGTAGCTTGGAAGTATGGACCACACGGTGGCAGGACAAAATTAGATCCCTACCTGTAGCCAAAGAGGAGATAAAACCGTTCAGCTGTTTCAAGACGTTTTCAATTGAGGTTTAGGTCAACGTCTTCTTTACTTTATTATCCCATTGCTAGTAAATTTGAGTCGCTTCCTCCCAGTGGAAAGCTAACAGCAACAAGAGTTGCGCTACCCAGGTGTGTGCGTGTTTAGATGTAGACAGCCACCTGAAGTTCAGGGAGAAGACCGAGGTCTTTTTCGTGCCACTGTTGTGACAAGGGGCAGACACTGTCTTTGAGTCTGCACATACAGTTGACTCGTGTCCTTCCCATTGTGGATTCGAACCGGTGACGGTTGGATCACAAATCCAGTACTCTACAAACTGAGCCACCCAGCCCTCTGTCTTATTTATCATTTGTCAGCCTTTTCTCTCAGGGGGTTTAGTTCTACTCACCATTTGTCAGCCTTTTCTCTCAGGGGGTTTAGTTCTACTCACCATTTGTCAGCCTTTTCTCTCAGGGGGTTTAGTTCTACTCACCATTTGTCAGCCTTTTCTCTCAGGGGGTTTAGTTCTACTCACCACTTGTCCAACCTCAGAATTGAGTTAACTGTTTTTACTTCATCTCCTTTTGGGGGTTTTTCCCCAAAAAAACCCGACTTCAATATTCCATTGCTTTTGTTTTTTGCTTTGTTTTATGTTTCACTTTCAGAATTTGTAGTTTATTAATTGATTGTTGTGACTGAGACACGGTCATGCTTGTGCCTTCTGTGGTCAGCTCCTAGAAAACCTGATTCAGTAAGCTATGTTTCCTCATTTTTGCCATTTCTCAGCACTTATCTTTAATTTACTGTTTTAACAGGGACAAGATCCGAGACAGCTATGCTGATTTATACAAAGCTTTCTGCAAGTACGACACCCAGAACCGCGGCTCTCTGTCTGTGCACGACATCCAGAAAGTGCTGGTGGAACAAAACTTCTACATCACAGACGAAGAATTCTTCTTGCTGCTTGACATGTGAGTAAAACAGTGTAACAAATTAGCAGGGTTGAATGTTGCTTAGAGATATACAGTGTGTAACAGGGGTACACATTGTGCGTGGGGATGTGGGTGTTTGGCGTTTGCACACAGATGTATGTATCTGCATGCACACACGTGCCTTTTGTCATGGTGAAGTCGTTTTCACTTCTGTGCTCCTAACAGTGTTTTTTTTGCAGTAGTTTTTATTTTGCAACAAGTCATTTTCCCCCCAGTCATCTTTCTATGAGGATTTAGCGTGGTTTAAAAAAAAAAAGATTCCCAGTTTGGTGAAATGTGCCTTGTATTTTCTACAGGATTGGTTTGCGCACAGACAAGGCCCGACTAAACTACAGTCAGTTCCTGGCTGCCTTCGAGGACGGCCGTAAGTCAAGCTACGGGCGGCGACCGGCTGAAGTGCGCATTGAGGAGTACACAGAGCTGACTGCAGAGGACGCTGAAAACAAACTGAGGCAGAAACTGGAGAAAAATATTGATGATGTCTCCAGGGTGAGGAAGAATAGTTACTGCAAGTTTCTCTGTGCCACCTAGACTGTCTCTCAAACATTCCTTTGAAAGAAAAGCTCAGTTGCAAACTTTATTTATGAAAAAGATCTTGTTGAATTTTATGTCTTGTTGATCTTTGTTTTGCTTTTGACGTAAGAGATTTTACTTTGAAAGAGAGGGTCAAAAAGTGATGTCTTAGTTTTTATTTAATCGATATTATGTCTTTAAGAACAAATCCAAAAGTGTTCCAACAACTTACCTTTCTTGTTTTCTGATTCTTTAAGAACAATCTTTAATTGTCAGTCGCTCCCATGGGGTCGCCTTCACGCGGCGGGAGCGTTTAAACAGAGCTACCCCACCCCTTTACTTCTCTTCTTTTGTCTTATTTCTGCCTTACCAGTCCTTTCACCTATATTTCCTTCCAAGAAAACTCTCCCTACTATTCCCTGCAGTTTTCCAATTCTTTTCTTGTTGTCTTATTTCTACCTGACTGGATCCATCACCTTTATTTCACTTACCAAAAGTCTTCTTTTCCACATCCTTATTTCTCTGCCCCCCGCATGTCATAAGAGGCGACTAACGGGTCCTGTTTCTCCTTTTACCCTTGTTAAGTGGTTCTTGTATAGAATATAGTCAATGTTTGTAATGATTTTAGTCAAGCAGTATGTAAGAAATGTTTAGTCCTTTGTACTGGAAACTTGCATTCTCCCAGTAAGGTCATATATTGTACAGCAGTCCCTGCAATGTACGGCCCCCGGCGTGAGCGGACACCTGACATGTACGGACACATTTGCTCGGCACGGAGTGTTTTCCTTCTATATTTGCCCCCCCTTAAACGGACACCTGCAAAACGTGGACGCGGACACTCATTTTCGGTCCCAACAGCAGGTCGTACCTCCAATGTACGGACAGACCATCGTCAAATTTTCACAACAAAATCGATAACAGAGCAGTCCGGCTCTTGGTACAAAGATCACAGCCGCAATGGCGTGATGACAGTCACTGATAACTTGAGTGCACGTGTACCCATCAGATGGGGGGGGGGGGGGGGGGTAGTTTTGGTCAGGAGTGGAGTACATGTATGCGAAGATGCCAACATGAAACTGCACTGTGCTCTTTATTCTTGTCTGTTGGACGTAATCAACAGAAACCACAGTCGATGAAGGTCCTGAGCGAAAGAGAGTGAAAAACCGGCCACAGTTCTCAGCATCGTGTGTCTGTATGTAACCTCTTTCATTGACAAGATACTCTTGTTTCCCCTCAGCCTTGACCAGTGAATCGGTTGCCTAATCTATGAACCCTTCAGTTGTCTTGCTTTGTCAAAAGTTAGGACACAGTCAACTGGTTTTGCTCTGAGTGAACAGTGCAGCTGGCCTCTCTGGCCACAGCCCCAAACAGTACATGGCTGGAGGGAATGAGAGGGGGGGGGGGGGTGGAGGGGTAGCTGGCTAAACTCTGTGGGGGTGTCTGGTGTCACTACATGTCAGCAGGAAGAGCATTGGAGAGAAATAGAGAGGTGTTCTCTTCCACACAATTTCCAAGCATCAGTTGTCACGGCTTGGGGTAGGCATTAGTGAGGGAGAGTGGGAGCTGTGTTATGTACAGTGTATTTCCGACTGAAGAGTGAAAAAAAAGTCACTGCCATGCCACATGATCGGCATGCAGTCAATAAAGCCAGACAAGAAGAAAATAAATTACATGATTATGACATGCAGCTCTATCTGCTACTATTTATTCAAACTGGTTTTCAAGCTTATTCTTGCAAAGCATCTGCACACGCTCCTCTGTGCTGTGTTTGTGTGGCTGCTTTCGTATGTCAGTGCATGGTGAGTGTGTTCACTGCCTTGAGGATTTATTTGATCTCTTCTTTTCAACACTTTTCATACAAATCATGTTTACAGATCGTTTAAAGAAGTATTAGGAGTTTGTTGTTATTGTTTGGTAGCCACAAGAAGTGATTAGCATTGACTCAATCCTGTTGTTTGTGTGTCTCTGTGTGAATGTATGGTGGAGGGGGTGGTGTGGTCACCCCTCCCGTGACCGGACACCTGCAATGTACGGACACTTTTGCTATGGCCCAAGGGTGTCCGTTCATGAGAGGGACTGCTGTACTACGTTGCAAGCCCCTGGAGCAATTTTTTGATTAGTGCTTTTGTGAACAAGAAACACTTAACAAGTGGCTCTATCCCATCTCCCCCCTTTCCCCTATCCCATCTCCCCCCTTTCCCCGTCGCGATATAACCTTCGTGGTTGAAAACGACGTTAAACACCAAATAAAGTAAAGTAAAGTAAATTGTCAGTCATTTTTTTCCCCCACCAGACTCTAGCAGCAATCGACAAAGGGGAGACAGGCAGAGTTCTCGTGGATGAACTGCGACGCATCCTTGACCTTTACTGTTTCCGCATGACAACAGACCAGTGGCGCAGGGTCAAGGCCAGAATGTCCATCGGCCCCGACAACTGTGTGGACTACGCCTCCTTCCTCAGGAACTACATTGGTAACGAGGTGAGTTGCCTGTTACCACTATCTTTGGTTTCCATCCATCTCTTCCTGTATTTCTTTCTGTCTTTCTTTCTTTCTTTCCCTCCTTCTGGTCTCTTCTATGTCTTTCTCCCTTTCCTTCTTCGTCAAGTATGGAGTGACTAGGTGGCCTTGGTCAATCAAGAAACAGACCTACCGACCGTCTTTGACTGTCTTCAAGTTTGTAATGAAACCATGAATTTTTCTTTGTCTGAGATTTCTTACCAGTAGTGCTACCAGTACATTCTGCTAGCAGTCTCATAACTGATGTACTCTGCCCATGTACTGACTCACTGTTTTTCGACCTGATGGCTCTGAAGAGGACGTTAACTTTCATACACGCCACAGGAGTGGATGTCTGAAAAAGCAAAAGAGGAAGAAGAAGAAGAACCCACTGGCACTGTTATGAATTTTTTTATGTTTCTTGCAGCACATGCGGTTTGACTCAAGTTCACTTAGGACTACAAACTGTGGGTAGAAGAAGAAGAAACCACCGTTATGAATTTGTCCATGTATGTTGCAGCACATGCGGTTCGACCAGGCCGTGCAGGCCTTGCAGGACGCGCCACCCCTGCCTGTGTATCAGCTGGTGACCGTGGACGAGGTTCAGGAGAGGATCCAGGAAGCCGTGCGCTCTCACCAACCGACCATCATGCGAGACCTCAAGGATGCTGACTACGCTGGTATCGGTTCAGTCAGTCGGGACGCTTTCCGCGAGATCCTCAACAAGCACGTCATGAGGTTGAATGACGAGCAGGTGAGGGTCACATGATCAGTTAGCGAGATT
The DNA here is from genome assembly GCF_037325665.1 of Littorina saxatilis. Taxonomy (NCBI): domain Eukaryota; kingdom Metazoa; phylum Mollusca; class Gastropoda; order Littorinimorpha; family Littorinidae; genus Littorina; species Littorina saxatilis. The sequence goes on from NC_090247.1 coordinate 20,420,741, forward strand.
TTTGTTTAGTTTGTACATATGTAAGGTATAGATAGTAGTTTTGGGGGGAGCAACACACAACAATCATCGATCACTGAAGAAAAAAAAAGAAGGGGAGAGCAACAGGGATGGGTGGCTGGTAGTTCAGTTGGTAGAGCACTGGACTTGTGATCCTTGGGTCACAGGTTCGAATACAGGCCAGGACGGACACAAGTCAACTCTATGTGCAGACTCAGAGATGGTATCTATGTCCCACCCCCATGCACAACAGTGGCATGTAAAAAAGACCTCATCATTGTGCCAGAAGTGCAGGTGACTGATTACATCCAAACATACACACACCTGGGCAGCGCCACTCTTGCTGCTGCTAGCTTTCCACTGGGAGGAAGCCACCCGGATTTCCAAGCAATGGGATAATGAAGTAATGGAAGGAACATTTTCATAATCTGTTTTACATAATAAACTGCTTTGTGTGTTGCAGTTTGAGAGAGTATGGGACCTGTCCCCGGTCAACGAGTACGGCAACATCAACTACCGCGACTTCCTGGCAAACTACAGCGACGACGTCCGCATACCTTCCCCGCCAAGGACGGCCAACCCTGACACCAACCGCAGGCCATACACCTCCATGTCTGTCAGACCTGGGTCCAGGGTGAGTTGGCTCTTGTTTTCTCTCTCCCAGCTTTACACATTCTCACATGTACAGTGGAACCCCTCTTTAAGGACCTCTAACAATCTGAGAAAATCAGGTCTGAAAAAGGAGGGAGTCTTAAAATGGGGGTACATTTACACGGGGTATGAACAGAAAATCTAAGAAAACAAGGTCTTAAAAGGGAGGGAGTCTTAAATTGGGGAGTCTTAAAAGGGGGGTTCCACTGTACTGTGGGAAAGCTTAACCCTGGTCGTGCTCCCGGAGTTATCTGGGATGCCTCCCTTCAGTGCTAGGGGCGATCACCGGGATGTTCCCATGATGGGTATATCTCGTCACACAGTAAATAGTGTGACCAACCAGCAAATGCCTTACAGAAATACCAGGCAAATCTAGGAAGTGATGTCAACAGGAATTCCATTTTTTCATTGGTTCAAACTATAAATTTGTTTATTTCTTGGATGTTTCGCATATTCTTAAAGACACCGACTTCAGTTCAGCCAGTGTCTTCTTTTTTATACCAAGACAAGTACATGCACTAGTGACTGCAAAGACACATTTTCTCACAACCAACCATGTTTATTGTGCAGATGAACCTCCAGAGACCGGCCTCTCAGATGTCTCGTTCATATTCCCGCGCCAATTCTCGCTGTGCGACACCGCTGGTGAACGCTGAGTCGGCAGAACAGCGGCTGAAGGACAAGGTGTTCAGACACTGGAAGGACATGCAGCGACAATGTCGTAACCTTGACCACCACAACACCGGCACCATCAGCGTGTCTGAGTTCGGTGGTCAGTGGAGTCTTATTTCTGGTCAAGGTTTCTCATCTGGACAGGTTTAGTTTTAGAATTAATGAGACCAACAAAATATATCTGAGAACAATGGCTTGTCTGTTGATGAAGTCAGCAACAAAATCATCTGTATATACTTTGTTTAAAGTCGATTGTGTGTCAAAATTTGGAGAGGGGTAGGTGGAGTTTGTGTGTAGAGGGTATTTTTAAATTTCACAGTTGTCACAGGAACTCTATTTACCTGGCAACATTTTGTTACCTGAAATGTGTTATTGAAAGTGATACTTGCACCATTGTGCCTGCGCAGCTTTCTCAATCATACAGACATGGGATTCTTCCGTAAATTTACGGAATTCTGTAAATTTTTAGGCTCCAGGGATCATTCTTGAGATTCGTGCAAATCCGCTGAGAAAATTTTCTTCCATATGTTTCCCTGCTGTTTGAATTGTTGTTATTGCCATTGATATAGAAGCTCTATGATTAAGCTGAAATATGCATTTCAGGGCCATTTTTGTGTGTCTAAAACACTAAAAACCTTCAGCTTCTGGGGGCTTCGCCCCCAGATCCCGACAAGGGGCGTTGCCCCTGGACCCTACTGGGGGTCTTCAGACCCCCACCTTCTTTTTCCTTAATTATCACTTTTTCGGAATCCCATGTCTGATCATAGGAGAGAAGAATTTTCATCTGAGAGTTACTTTCTTTCAAAAAACAAAAAGCTTACCTTTATCATGAAATGGGTACTTGGTCTGTTGCAGTCAGGCTGTTTTGTCTAGTTCAGCAGTTAAGACTGGTGTGTGGCCAGTTACAGACTTGCTCAAAAAGTGCACACACTTCACCCCACCACACTTTAACAGTGTCAACAAATAATTCAAAATTTGATTTGTTTTCTGTTTACAGTGGAACCTCCCTTTTCAGCTACACCCCTCCCCCCCCCTAATTAAAACTCACTCCCTTTTACGACCATGATTTCTCAGGATTTCTGTTGATAACCTCTGTAAATTTACCCCCATTTTAAGACTCCCTCCTTTTTATGACCTGATTTTCTCAGATTTAGGGTTCAAAGAGGGGTTTTACTGTACTTCAGCTTCAACTGGTACAACATTGTTTTCAGACTTGCTGAGCCAGTACAACATCGACCTGCCCCCCCAGGACTTTGACAGCATCGTCACCAAGTACGACATGAAGGAGAACGGCCGCTTCAGCTACAGCGAGTTCCTGCGACACTTCATGATCTCCATGCGGCCCAAGGATGGGTCAGCCATCACCGCTAGGAAGAAACTGCAACCCCTCAGAGTTCCTGTAAGTGTTGCATTTACTTGCCTTTGTGTGTGTGTGGGGGGGGGGGGGGGGGGGATTTCTGAGTTGCCTTATTTAATATACTAAATGGAAGTAGGTGTAGATAGAGAAATGTAAAAATTACTCTTGAAGGTAGATGATCTCAGTGAAGAAACTTGGAATGAGCAACAACTACAGAAATCGTATGATATACAGACTGAACATATCGTTTCAATATCCTGTGATACAGGAGAAGGAGTCAGAAGTTAGGGAAGGATAGAAAATGAGATATGGTGAATCAGAAACTAGCGTAGTGTAGAAAATGTAGAATGATAAATTTGACCAGTGAATTTTGTCTTCCTCTCTCTCTCTCCACAGATGGAGATTCAGGAAGAAGGAAGTGACCTGTTGACCCGTGTTAGCGAGTGCGTGTCATCAAACTGGAAGGATATGCGTCGAGAGTTCAAGGCCGTTGACCAAGACGGAATGGGCATTGTGAACGAACTGGAGTTCAGACGAATTCTCCGACAATTTTGCGCTAACGTGTCAGAGGAAGAGTTTGATACTATCGTCACCACTTTCGACCGCACTGCAAATGGCTTGGTGTCATACAATGACTTTGTCAAAAAGTTTATTCATTAATCATTATCCTTGGAAGTTATGGTATAGATAAGGTTTCTCCACTCCAAAAGACTATTTGCTGAAGGGTCATCTTCTAAGCGTTCCAAATATTGTTTGTATACACTTGAAATATTTCATTACAGTAAACACACTCCATTTTGTGCTACAAATACTTTTCCCTATGGCCCTTTCCCCCCGTGGTTTTTTTTCTTCTTCTTCTGCGTTCGTGGGCTGAAACTCCCATGTACACTCGTGTTTTTTGCACGAGTGGAATTTTACGTGTATGACCATTTTTTACCCCGCCATACGCCGTTTTCGGAGGAAGCATGCTGGGTATTTTCGTGTTTCTATAACCCACCGAACTCTGACATGGATTACAGGATCTTTTTCGTGCGCACTTGGTCTTGTGCTTGCGTGTACACACGGGGGTGTTCGGACACCGAGGAGAGTCTGCACACAAAGTTGACTCTGAGAAATAAATCTCTCACCGAACGTGGGGACGAACTCACGCTGACAGCGGCCAACTGGATACAAATCCAGCGCGCTACCGACTGAGCTACATCCCCGCCCCAGTAAGTGTATCTAAATTTAATTACGCATTTTCACTAAGATTGTGAATGTTTATAAAAATTGTTGAATAACATAATATTTTGATGAAACAATTTGTTTTTGAGTTTCTGCTTGCATGGTTTGAGCGAGTGTTGTTGTCAGAGTGCCTGAAAATATGAGCAGCTAAAAACCTGCTTTATAAAGAGCATAAACAATCCGGAATACGAATGGAATACGCATGCGATACGCGATACAAATCCAGCGCGCTACCGACTGAGCTACATCCCCCCCCGTGTTTCATTAGTGTGACATGTATGACGCATTATTATTCTGGAGTGAGTCTGGATGAAAATAAACATGAGATTTGTGTGTAATCAAAATGCCCCTGTCCCAATACTGCATGTCTGGACCCGCCTCAATTAGCAATACATCTGTATGTGTGTGTCCTGGTAAGCTTCCCCTTTCCTCACGCCTTATACACTCTGCATCTCATTAACTTTGGTTGGAAAGAAAACTTATTTTTGTGTATAATGCCAACACCATAATTGTGCATAAATCTGTATGTGTGTGCGAGTATGATCTGAGCCATGATGTGTTTGGGCTTTATGAGAAAAAAACTGTGATAATCTTGAATCAAACAGAATTTTGGAACGTTAGCAGTCTCTCTGTTTTATGGATTTGTGATAATCTTGTCTGTGGGTTTGCTTGAAGGTATGATTTATTGAGTGTTCTCTTGCTGTCCGTCTCTTCTTGTCACACAAGTGAATCGTTATTATATTGGCAAAGCAGAGGCATGCACTTTGAAAAGATATGAGCTGTATCTTCACAAATAGTTGTAGAAGCAAACATGCGCACCAAAAGCCTCGGACACAAGTATGACCGAGTGTTTTGCACACTGTCTCAGTAATTCTGTGATGCTAGCTTTCAGCATTTACATCTACAGTATTAAATGTGTATCTTGTTTATGGCTGCACAAACTGCTTTTCATGTCAAACTTACTGTACTTAATGTTGTTTTTGTATGAACTAAGCTACTGTGTGTGCAATTGTTAAGTCAAATTTGTTCGGTGATCATGTTTTTCCGTCTAACCTTTGTTGTATTGTGATGTTTGCAGGTTGTGAGAAAAAATCTTTTCTAGGTAGCTGTGATATTCTGTACAACTCATCATTTTGGTACTGCTGATGTGTGCATTTATTTGTTATAATTATACGTGTGAAATTTTATTTATAAGTTTCAGACTGCTACAGAACATTTGTGTAACATGCTGTGTCTTCTATATTAAACATATTGTAATTCAATCAAGTTTGCGTTTTAATGAAACAGATCCTGTGATTGGTCAGAATGCCCCAACTCATTAAAAATTACTGGTCATTAATTGTCGATAACCACTCGCTAAAAAAAGCCATTAACCACCTGCTGGCGAGGCGCATTGATACAACCTCAACTAGTCTCGGTTAGCTTTGAGGGTCATTTTACAAGTAGGAAATTAGCAGGCCAACGAAATACCGAGACCATAAGGTATGCGAAGTGATGACGTCAAATACGTGACGTAAGTTGATGCATGAATTCTTCCGGACTACGTCAGTCAATTCCAAAGATCGCTTTTGTGATGAAAAGAATTTGTTTTAGAGTTTGCTGTCCAGAAACCCGTCAAAAAAGAAGGGAAAATGTATGTGAAAGAAAACAAAACAGGAGCAGAGTGATAAGATAGGAATACAAAGACATATTTCTTGGGACTTGACCCTTGCAGGTAGGTGGACTGAAAGCAGTGTGTGAACAGAACAGAACCAATTCTGTCTGTTTGCAATCGCATGAAAGCGATCGTCGTCAGATTGAATTACAATAACATTAACATGCTTCCATTTGAAACTTCTCGGTCTTCATCGTGGATTGACGCCCTCCCAAAGTCTAATTGAAGCCCTCCGTCGCTTCGCTCGGTCAGGCTTCAATTAGCTTTGGTCGGGCGTCAATCCACGATGACGACCTCGAAGTTTCAAATGGAAGCATGTTAATTTGTAATTAGCAATATGTATTATTTGAAGTATATATTTGTAAATACCATGTTCTGTGGCTTCTTATGGCAATGGCCTTGAAAGAAAAAAGTGTCCTTGCAACTTATCTTTTACATTTTATGGTTTTCTTTCTTTCATGTTATTTAAAGTAGCTTTCAAAGTACTATGCCTTCCCAAGTCGTTTCTGAATGCTCTCCTGAAAATTATGTTCAAAAGCTGCTGTGATTTTCATATCTTTGAAATATAAGAATTATGTGATATGTAATGTACATTATGTCTGACAAAACTTGATTATGCGACTGTTGGTTATTTTTGTTTATCAATGCTTTTTTCAATAAAGACATGTTTCAAAGTGTGTGTGCATTTACATGTGTGTGACTGTGTGTGTGTGTGTGCTCTGTGACCAGTATTTTTGAAAACAACAAATCTTCAAGCAGACAGACACAGTTAATGTATTACTCATCATTTACTTCTCATGAATTTCACACAAAACCAACAGTCAAAAAATATTCAAAAGTGCAAAATAATGTACAGTTCATCTTTCTCGCTTCCAATCATGTGACTCATAGTTGAACATTTTTTTCATTGAACTTGTCACCATTTTTCTCATATATTTCATACATAAAATTATCGGACACATGCCAATCATTTTTTCCTGAGAAACAACGCATCCACACAGAATGTCTTCGGCACAGAAAAAAATCTGTTTCTCTCATTCCTTCGTACAGTTATTAAATTCATCCATATATTCTTCTTCTTCTTGTCGATCACTCGGATGGAAACGCCGGTTCTGCGCGCAAATGTATACATATATTCAAATAGTTAACATATTCAAGTTCAGTCATCAAGACAAGTTCCAGTCAGTCTTCTCAAACTCACACCACTCAAAAACCACATGTAGCACACAGCCAGGATGCACAACTCCATCAGGATTTCTTCAGAGTCTTGCGAATCAGCGCTAGTCTCTGAAAAACAAAACGGAAAAGGTTCAAGGAATGAAACAGCTGAAGGCATGTTGTACAGTGAATTTCATTTCCACGATTCATTCGTCTTTCTTTTTAGTTCAGACCAAAGTGAGCATCATGAATCTTTATGTTCATGATCAAGCTGCCATAACATACAACACTATTGTCACATGAACTTACTTTACTTTTTAAAGAAAACCTGCACAGCTTTATATTGCAGATCCATAAAACACATGTATACATATCTATACTGTTCAAAAAAAGAAACGCATAGCTTGTAATATTTGGTTAATTTAGTTATATGGCTACAAGGATATCCACCAAACTGCAGAAAATGTTTATCTGGTCGTCGACCTTTCGTCCATTGCCACAAGTGAGCTCTGCACGTGACGCATGCGTTATCAGTGGCTACAATGTCAAAATTGCTCATTTGGCATGACCACTCGTCATGCTTCAGTGTAATCTCGTGAAACTCGGGGAATATTGAGCTCGCACCATGTCATCCAAAACCCATAAAAGCGGATTGTTTGCCACAAAGAAATCAGACGACAATTCAGCGACGAAAGATGGCCCGATTGAGCAGAGAAGACCGCCAAATTGCATTGGGTCGTTTACAAGCAGGCCAAAGTCAAAGTGCAATCGCCAGGCACTTCCACGTGTCCCAGAGCACCATCAGTAGACTGTGGGTCAGGTTTCAAGCCACTGGCTCCGTTGCTGACTTGCCACGAGCGGGAAGACCAAGGGCGACAACTGCTGCTCACGACCGCTTCATACGGCTCCGCCACCTCCGGAATCGTTTCCTGTCGGCCTCATCTTCTGTCCAGGCTCTCCCCGGGCCACACCGATTATCGGACCAGACCGTGCGGAACCGCCTGCATGAAGCTGGTTTGAGAGCTCGCAGACCTCACAGAGGAGCTGTCCTCACCCGCCGCCATCGCCAGAACCGAGTGCAGTGGGGCAACCAGCACCTTCGCTGGACCGTCCGGATTCACTGGAGACATGTGTGGTTCAGCGACGAGTCCTACTTCCTGCTCCAGCGACATGATGGTCGGAGGAGGGTCTACCGAAGAGTAAACGAACGTTACGCGCCCAACTGTGTGGATGAGGCACCCGTTCATGGTGGTGGAGGCGTCATGGTGTGGGGGGCGATCAATACCGCTGGAAGGAGCACCCTGGTGCATGTCCAAGGGCGCATAACTGCCCAGCGATACGTGGAGGAAATTCTGCGCCCACACGCCCTTCCTCTTCTGGCTGACCAGGATGCCATATTCCAGCAGGACAACGCTCGCCCGCACACAGCACGACTCACCACCCAGTTCCTCACCGACCACCATGTCCAGGTGCTTCCCTGGCCATCCATGTCGCCAGACATGAACCCGATAGAACACCTCTGGGATGAATTGGACAGACGTGTGCGCAGGCGAGAAGAAGCGCCGGCAAATCACCGCGATCTATTGCAGGCACTTCAGGAGTGGGACACCATCCCACAGCAAGATATCCGGCATCTGATCCAGTCCATGCCCAGAAGGTGCCGGGCAGTTGTTGCTGCTCAAGGCAGTCACACCCCCTACTGACTTGACAGCCTCAGCACCCAATCGTATTGATTGACTGATTGATTTGAAGATGCAAATGAACTGTGTGTGCATTCAACTGTGTCCATACCAAATTTCAAACAAATAATCTAAATATTGGATTTTCTGTTAATTTTTTCGAAAAATAAAACAAATTTGGCAAGTAGCAACTATGCGTTTCTTTTTTTGAACAGTATATATATAAATACACACACAAACATGAAAGGAAACTCACACACATACACACACGCACGCAGGCAATCATACACACACGAAAGAGTACATGGTGTTCCTGCAAATGTATACGCATGCACGCCTGAACGCATACACACCTGTCTGTGAGCCTCTGTCACCGTGGCCTTTTTGTATGGTCGCAGTTCTTCCGAGCCAAAGCCTGGCACCCACATGTTGTAGTTCCGTTCTGCACAACCAATGTTAAGTTGTAACGATAGCATGTAGTGAACAATTCATATTGCATGTTGCTAGATACTGTTTTTTGTGCATGCATAATTATACACTCTTCAAAAAAAGTTATGGATCGGTTGAAAAAACGGATCTAATTATAAAAAATTGCCAAAACATTAAACATTGACATAATAATTAAAGGCATACTAACGCACTCCCGTGTTTACAAAGTGTAGTTTGCCCACAATCGATGTCAAACGCACCATAAGACCATATAATGACGATATGTCACCATGCGCGGACCATAATACATGCATTACAGCTTGTTCTAGCCTCTGAAAAAGTGAGGATGTCAACAAAGCCGCGGTGTTAGCTCCCTTGCATCAACGTTACATGTGTTGCCAAATCTATAAATAGGACCATCTACATCAAAATAAAAATTCAAATATCTCAACATTTAAGGGCTCCTAGACCACAATATTTTGCAGGGAACTTAATTTAGTCTGTCTCCAGCTCTGGGTAAAGCAATTAGCGTGTATATTCATCAGCTTTCTATGCCTTTAAAAGATTAATGTGTTTGAATTAACAAATGAACAATGAGTCTTGACCTAGAATTTTGTTTGGCAGGCAGAGTTATTTCCCTTTGTGGGACTTCTCAAAAGCTTCTCATTTTGGAAAAAAAAGGGTGTTTTTTATAGGCCCATGAAATTTGCGGAACGCATGCCAGGGCAAAAGGTTGTGATGCACGTGCTACAACAGGGTCCTGGCTATGAACATCGCTCACCAGCTTGTGTTTAAAGGTTGACACGCTGACACAATTATGCACAGTAGCAACATGCCCCCACGAAGAAAACTGAGCGATTTGGATAGAGGAAGGGCAATAGGATGGCTACAAGATGGTGTTGCTGCCAGGCAAGTGGCCCAGAGGCTTGCAGTGGCTCCCTCTGTCATCATCAGACTAAAACAGAGATTCCACGCAACTGGAAGAGTGCAGGAGCGACAATGTTCTGGTCGGCCCAGAGTCACCACACAAAGAGAGGATCGCTTCATTCAGAGGCAGGCCATGCAACAAAGATTGGCTACGGCAAACAACATTAGGCAACGCCTACAAGCTACCACCAACCCTGTTGTTAGTGGTCAGACGATCCGAAACCGCTTACACAACTTTGGCTTGCGTGCAAGGCATCCAGTCAGAGGAACAACCTTGACTGCTAATCACCGAGCAGCTCGCCGAGCCTGGTGCACTCAACATGTGAGGTGGCAACGTCAGCAGTGGGCTCAGGTGTTGTTTACAGATGAGTCCCGCTTTTGCTTGGAACCTGCTGATGGTCGCATCCGAGTGTGGAGGAGTCGCGGAGAGCGCTTCGCAGAAGGCACTGTTCTGGAACGACAGCGTTTTGGCGGAGGCTCTGTGATGGTCTGAGGAGGGATCAGCACACGTCTAAGGACACCTCTGTACCATGTAGTGGGCAACTTGACCGGTGTCCGCTACCAAAATGAGATCTTGCAACCCCTGGGCATTCCAGCCCTCCAAGCAATCGGCCCTCGTGCGATTCTTCAGGATGACAACGCACCTCCCCATCGCTCTGCAGCTGTAAACACCTTCATCCAGCAGGCCAGGGTCAACAGGATGCTGTGGCCAGCCAACAGCCCGGACCTGAACCCCATACAGCACATGTGGGACGAGCTTTGTCGTCGGGAACACCAACATCACCCTCCTCCTGCCAATCTGGGTCAACTGCTGCAATGGCTCCAGCAGGAGTGGAATGGAGTTCCCAGAGCATTTATATGCAACCTGATCCACTCCATGCGCCAACGATGTGTTGAATGCCTGGCACACAACGGAGGGCACACGCGTTATTGACACTGATTCACATTGTTGTGAATTCCATTTTAGAGGGTTGTCACGTTTGACACACTCTAGCTAAATTGTCGCTGCCGCGTTCGATCTTTGCTTTGTTTGTCATTACTCCTTGGTTGTTCAATTATATAATTTTTAAAAAATGAAAGAATTCGGTCTTGTCTGTTTTGTGTGGCGTGCTTGTAAAAAAGTGATCCTTAACTTTTTTTGAAGAGTGTACATGTGGAAGACAAAGAGAGAGAGAGAGCAGCTTGTTTTTTATCAAGACCAGCGAACAGGTTTTCAAAACAAAACTCAAGCATCGCAGAAGTACAAGTAAGTAAATAAAATACATGGACAGAGAGAGAATGTTGCGTGTGTGTGATACTGTTTCCAGTCCATTTGCATGCGTCCTTACTTGTGTGCATGAAAGGAAAAAATACTAAAAGGGAGAGTGTGTCTGTGCTTCTGTTTGTCTCTTTCTGCATGCACACATTTGTATTTTTTATCATTTGTATGTTTGCATCATCCATCACTGATACTGATAGTAAAAGTTAGGTACAGACACACAGTGGGTGACCCCTGAGTGACCCACCTAAACAGAGCTGAACAAAAAAAAGCCACAGACTGACAGAGAAAACACAGTGACCCACCTAAACAGAAACCCCCAACAGACCAACAGAGAGAACACTAAGTGACCCCTGAGTGACCCACCTAAACAGAGCTGGACATCCTTGACCTCCAGGGTGTTGGACTTTCTGTGTTTGGCCATCATGCACGCTGAACTCACAACACTCTCAATGAAGTTGTCAGCAATGGTCAGCAGTGTCTGCAACACAACAATCAACACAATTAGGATTGAAAAACAGAGAGAGAGTGAGTGTGTTTATGTGTGGATGTACATACATCATTAATATATGCTTTGATTTTTTTTCAAGTTAATGCATTTTAGTGATGATGTATCAAAATAATGTATGTAATATATATTTCTTTTTCAAATTTGTTGTTGCTTAATTTTCGACACAGGTAAATAAAAAGGCTAAATGTATGATTTTTTCAGTTATGCCTTTTATTCAAGTGACACTTCCAGTTCCACGTATACGAATAAATATATTAATATATCAGAAGATGACCCAGAAATAACCTTCAAAAATAGGTTTGTATGATTGTGAAAGAGTGAATACTCTTGCTTTTAGTGAGGCAAGCTTTCTACAAATTTATGCTCCTTGTCCACGTGTTTCAGACACACCCCTCACCAGTAACTGGCCTAGTAAATTATCACGTGGGAAAGTTTGACTCAGTAAAAGCAAGAGTACTCACTCTTTCACAACCCATACAAACCCAACACAGTTATTTCCAAACATCATCTATTCCACAAAAAAACCCTCTTCATTCACTAACAAGTTCCCAGTCCTTACCTCTTCAACGTCATCATCCATCTGCTCCAGAGGGTCCACCTCCTTTACCAGCTCCTGCAGACGCCGCCTGTCAATCACGCCCCCTGATGGACCGCCGGTCGTCCCCTGAGCTGGAAGGGCAGTAACTCTGGCTCCAGCTTGTGCAGTTGTCCCCCCTGCATTGCTGTTGCCGCTTGTGTCATTTGGGTTTGCCTTGTTCATCGTAACCGGCTGAGGATAATCCTGCGACATCTATACATATATTTTACTGTGTCTGTGTTCCTCAATTTTTAGAAACAAGGTCTGATTCTATTTATTACTTCAAGATAGTCATCTTGACGGCCACCTGCCCATAATGACAACCCCCAAAAGATCTCTGAAGGGTTTTACTATGATTGACCTTTCCATCGTGAACCCCTGTATAACGCCACTGCAGGCATTCCGTTTCGGTCCGAACTGATGGTTTCAACCTGTCTCAGAGTTAGACAACCAGTCATTTTGTTCTTTCTTTTAACTGTAACATCGTTCATGCAAAAAATGCGAACAATCATACCCCCCATTCTATTCTTAACCTGCAAATGATAGTGATACAGGTCACATCCGAGTGCATTGAGGGCTGATGGAACTAGGTCAGAAGCGACCTGTACTGCGAGTGTGAGTATTGAGAAGAAGCATCTTATGTGAAGTAGGGGCAATTTTATTTTCTGACACATTGTGTCCTTGAGTCACGCATCCTCTCGTCTTTGATAACAACGTATTTCTCCAACATTCTCCTCCTGACAGACTTCTAGACTGCAGTAAAGGTGGTCGCTGACCTGTGACACTACCTGGCTAAGAAGCCACTGGCGCCATTTTTTGCTCGCGATGATAGACTCAGGAAGCTGTGGGCAGTGGAGCATGACAAAGGTTACGCAAGCTTGTTTCTTTAACTGCATCCTGCTAAGCATGTTCATTATCAATGATTTCCTTCAACGTATAAGTTTAAGTTTAAAAAAAAGTGCCCTGAGCAGTCCTTTTAGTGACCATCCAAATTAAAGACCACTTATTTTCATTTCTCTCGTTCAAGATGAATTTGTAATGTATTAAATTAATTTAAATGATTTCTGGTTGTCATGTTAGTAATGTTACTTGCAAGTTGCATGCATTCAGTTTGTAATGGGCACTTTTCCATTTCCAAAATATATAACTGTTTTGACTTTCTCTGTCTGCCTGTCGCAAATATGGATGTAACCTACAGCGAGTGTGGAGGGGGGTACATAAACTGCCTGACCAAATGTACCTCCCCGCAAAACACTCGGTTACATAGTATCAATTTCAAATTCTGACACAGAACCAGAAGCAAGTGCTTTAGACGTTTTACTACATCAGTTATGTACTTACTGTCTTCTTCTTCTTCTTCTTCTTCTAGTTCACACAACTTGCCTTTGCCTTCAGGACCGCAAAACACTCGGTTTCATAGTATCAAATTCAAATTCTGACACAGAACCAGAACTTGCAGAACTTTTCTAAGCAAGTGCTTTGGACGTTTTACTTCATCAGTTCTGTACTTACTGTCCTATTCTAAGCACCATATACCATACATTCGAATAAACTGTAGCATATAATAATGCTCTGAATTCTTCTGTTTGTAACAAAAAAAGTTTGCTAGATGTTAACTCACCCCGTTAACAGGTAGGAAGTATATCAGAAGGACTGCAAAATTCGCAAAACTACAAACTTAACCGGAAGTTTACTCGACTACCAACAAGCGATCAACAAAGTAATTTGCGACATCAAGGATAGACAGAAATAATGAATAAATACAAATAAACCTAAATATTTCAATCAAAGCCGCCTTTCTACTTTAAAAGCATAAACGTTTTCCATTAATTAATACAGTTGCATTTAACAAGTGATTTTATAAGAAAAGTCGGTGACGTACTCGAAAAATCGAGAACTTGTTTACGATTTGCAGATAACTAGAGCTTCCGCTTTGGAGACAACTGACGATTTTTCATTTTGTGCAGTTGTACCGACCGTTATAAACGTTCATTGCGACTTGTCCGTCACTAAAAATGTCAACAATCAACTACAGCAAGTGGGATCACATTGAGGTAAGTTTTTAGAGATTTTATTTTGATTCCGCCTGTCTTCCAGTTCCAAGTTCCATGGCATCATCAACAGGAACCCTATCATGACTATGAGTATGAACTCTCTCTCTCTCTCTCTCTCTCTCTCTCTCTCTCTCTCTCTCTCTCTCTCTCTCTCTCTCTCTCTCTCTCTCTCTCTCTCTCTCTCTCTCTCTCTCTCTCTCTCTCTCTCCATACACGCACATGTACACAGACACAAAATTATTGTACTTTTTGTCAACAAAATCCTGAAGGCAAAGGCAAGTTGTCAGGTGTTGCATGAAATGTTTTAAAGAAAATGGTAATGTTACTAATGTTAGTAATGTTACGAATAGAAAGGTAAACTTGTGCATGATTAATAACGGTGCCAGGCAATCCGTGTTCATCAAAGACAGGACGTCTTTTTTGGTTTGTGCGCACAACTTAACGATCAGCTTTCAGTTAGCAATGCAGTGCTATGCACTTTGTCATTTAAACTAGGTGTCATTTTGTGCGAAGGGTGTCGCTACTGGGTAATGTAAATTTAAATGAGCTTTTATGTGTTCCCTTGGCTTTGCTCTGTACAGATCTCTGACGATGAAGACGACACTCACCCCAACATCGACACAGGCAGTCTCTTCCGATGGCGCCACCAGGCTCGTGTCGAGAGGATGGAGGAGTCAAAGAAGAAGAAGGAGGTTATAGAAAAAGAGAAGCAAACGTAAGCATCTTTTTGTACATGATGATTGATAAGCAGTAGAGGTTATTGTGAATAGGTAAGAGGATGGGGGATACTCATTCCAGGTCTGAAAGACGAGCCCTACTGTGAGAGGCTGAAAGCTCTGAAACTTCCAAGCCTGGAACACCGTCGCCTGGAACACCGTCGCCTGCGGGGCGACATGATAGACACCTTCAAGTATGTGCACGGCATGTATGAAGCGGACAGACCCCACTTTGAGCCCATCAGCAGTAGAGACACTAGAGGCCACTCTCTGAAACTCGGCAAAGACCACTGTAGACTGAACGTACGAAGCAATTACTTCTCCCAGCGAGTAGTGAACACCTGGAACAGTTTGCCTGAAGAGGCAGTAACAGCGCCATCAGTCAACAGCTTTAAGACCAGGATAGACAATTTCTGGCGCCACAGTACTTCTATGTACAACCCTACCTGCCTAGTCTAGATTGTAGAACAGCCCGCCACGCATGCTACAGTCTAGTAATAGGACCTATGTAAAGGCTACACAGCTGAGCCTACCACATAGTAAACTTCAAGTTCAAGATACAAAACAATTGTGGATTTAGAAGTGTTGGGGGGGGGGGGGGGGGTGAGAGAAGAGAATAGAGGCTGAGGAATTGCTTGGGGGTTAGGGAATTGGCTGTGATGGGTGGAGATAGGTCTACCTGAAATTTGTGTCATGAGTGCATTTGATGTCTGATGATTATTTAATAATGTTACTGATAGAATGTATGTTTTAACTCATACTTCAGAATCAAAACCAGATTATTTGAAGAATAATTTTTGTGTTTTAAGATAATATTTTGAAGATAGTGTCATTTGAGTAAAATTTGTTTTTAAAGGCCGAGGGTCGGGTATAAAAGCAGAGTGGCGCGTGCCACTTCAGTCTAATGTCCAACCCTTTTCAGGAAACGAGCTCTCACTTGAAATATTATTTTCAAAAATACTCTGTCTATACCAAACTCAAAAGCACCATTTTTGTCAGGCAAACATTTCAAGGTGTACACCACACATGCACCCCAAAAAGTGTGTATAATAAGTCCTGGATAACGTACTTTCAGAAAAAAAATTCACTCACCAAATTTGAATTAAAAATCAAACGGCTGTCAGTCGTGGTGGACTGGGCGGAGCTAAAGACACGAGAAAGATAATGTCCACGCACCGCTCATTCCTTTTCGGCAACACACACCCGCAACACAACGTTTACCAGATGTTGCCTGACCCCAAAGTTCCGGTCACTCCGCGCTATTGCAGCCGCCCTGGATGCTACATGACACCACTGGCTAATCTGCCTGAGCACTTTCAATGATCATTCTGTAATTAATAATTCATTTCAAAGATAGTCTGCACTTTTCGAATGTTAGTTTGGTTTATATTACTTCTTTTTTTTAAAGTGAAACATATCCATCCGGAAAAAAACGTTTTCTTCTTGGGCTGAAAAAGTAAGCTGAAGCAGAGAATGTTTGTCTCTTGCTGAAGTTATTTAGTGGATGAATACAATCGTGAGTTAGGTACCAATGTCTGGAATTTATGGCAGAATTTTCCAAAGAAAATAATATTGTTACGCGTTGCTTGATGTTTCCGGTAGAACACCGCGTATCAGTCATGCACGTTGGAACCAGGCACTCATGACTCATGAAAGCATGGGTGCAACTCTGCCGGCTACATGCCGGCAGCCGGTTTTTGATTTCATCGGCTGCCGATGTTTTTGTTCCAGGAGATTTTTTTTTTGGCATTTTAAATACTAAAAAAGCTGGACCCCAACTTTTGCCGGTTTTTGGAATTTTCCAGGTTGCACCCATGTGAAAGACGTTTTCTTCACTTTTTCACACACTAAAACACCACTCTTCAAGTGACTCTGAGGCAAATGTCGTAATCCCTGTCTGTCACAGATATCATATTCATCAACATCCAGCAATAGTGATGCTCTGCTATATAATTAAAACTTTATTAGTCACAAAGCTATTCTCATCCGTCCACGACGCGAGACCATGCCTTGACTGACTAAATGCAAGTTTTCCCACCAAATTTCTCCTCTTCCCGCAAATTTTGGTGACCTAGTTAGTCTCAGACAAAACCAAACATGTGGGCTGGGGGAGCGAAATGCGGCACGCTCACAGTGCCGTTATGTATCTGGACTTACTGGTCAACCTGAAGCCAACGGTCACATTCGTAATTAACAACCGCAAACTATATCTTTTGTTCAAAATAAGGGTGTCCAACAAGTCAGTTTCAACTTGTTAGATTCACAGACTTTACATTTGGCTTATTATGGCAAAGAAAATGGTCAATATATTTTCTTTAGTCGGTTTGTGTAACCAGGGTTCTACTGTTCCAAAAGCCGTCTAGACTGACCTACTCATCTTGAAAACAGTACCGACCTTGATACCTTGTGAACTGTAAAACCAAGACACAGAGCTAAATAGAAAGCAGTGACACATTTAACTCTGTAGATGGTCCCTCAAGTTATTGGCATCCGATTGTTGGTGCGAGTTTCCACTCTGGTTCTGCACCAAGAGAGAGCACCAAGAGAGAGGGTATTTCTACTCTTCAGTCTACAACACGAAGTCAGGTTGACCGGTTGTGTCAGTGTATGGCACGTACTGCATAACTTTGACCATGTGCTCAGTTGTATTACACAGTGTACAAATGCGCGTGCGCATGCGACGGTGTGTGCGTGTGTGTGTATGTGTGTGTGTGCGTGTGCGTGTAATCTGCACTCAGCGGATTTATTGCTAGTGTCAATAATACATTGCCACTAATAATGCTTCCAAATAACCATCAGAAAAAAGGTGAATATCACACACAAAAACAACACGCACACACACACTCACTCACACACACACACACACACACACACACACACACACACACACACACACACACACACACACACACACACAAACACACACACACACACACACACACACACACAAACACACACACACACACACACACGCACACACGCACACACGCACACACGCACACACGCACACATACACATAAAACACACACACACACACACACACACACACACACACACACACACACACACACACACACAAAGGTTCACAAGAAAGGCACACACACCAAGGAGAGGTATGCAGTCTTCTGTTGGCTTGTTTAATCAAGCGGAATGCCTTGGCCACTGCATCCACCAGACTAGGTAACTTGAGACCTGTCGGTCACTGAAAATAGTCTCCGCCCAGACCCATGGGTATTTCGGCCTGTTGGACCTCGGCCTTTAAGGCTTGCTTACTTTTACATCAAATCATAGTTAAACTTGTTTCTTCCTTTTATTACACCCCCGGTATAGGGGTGTGTATAGGTTTCGCTCGATGTGTTTGTTTGTTTGTTTGTTTGTGTTCGCATATAGATCTCAAGAATGAACGGACCGATCGTCACCAAACTTGGTGAACAGGTTCTATACATTCCTGAGACGGTCCTTACAAAAATTGGGACCAGTCAAACACACGGTTAGGGAGTTATTGGTGGATTAAGATTCTACAAGGACTTATAGAGCGACATATTAATGGTCAAAGGGAAATAACCACACTTGTTAGCAGTGCCTGCTCAGTTGGTGGCAGTGAGAATGCTAAGGACGGGGGTGTTTTTCCTACCTCGGAGGAATTTCTTGTTTCGAATTGTTTTCTTTTGTTTGCAGCAATTTTGAAAGTATATTAAGCTTAAACATATTATTACAGTCATTTAAATCTTTTTTGCAGATACCAACAGAAAAAGGAAGAAGTAAAGAAGAAGCTGAAGGAGGCAGAAGAGGTATTCATCAACTATGATTGTATTTAAATGTACTCTCATGGGTGTTACTCTTCCGGCTTTTGCCGGATTTCCGGTTTTTCAAAAAATCTGAAGCCGGAAATTCCGGTTTTCCGGGTTTTCAAAAAAAAACAAAAAAAAAAGCTTCGTTTCGCTAAGTT
This sequence comes from Littorina saxatilis, assembly GCF_037325665.1. Lineage (NCBI taxonomy): Eukaryota > Metazoa > Mollusca > Gastropoda > Littorinimorpha > Littorinidae > Littorina > Littorina saxatilis. The sequence continues at coordinate 20,439,554 of NC_090247.1, forward strand.
GAAATAACGAGCAGCGGTTCCGATCCGACTTTTGACACCGGTTCGCGTGCTTTCTCGGTTCGCTCCCTTGGTTTTGCCGCCATCTTGCTTATTATGATTTGGTTTCGTCGGTGTCCAGAAACTTTCTTTCAAACTTGAGCATTTTGGACCCCTGCCTTTCAGGTTTTTTTATTTTTCCCAGTAACACCCATGTACTCTTCATTTAACTGACAAATCTGGATCAGATTTTATTTATGTGCATAGGTTTCCAGGGTTTAGCCTGGAAGGAAAAAAACCTATAGCTTTAGCAGTATAGGTCATGTGATCCCTGTATACAAATTCTGACGAGACATGTCGTCAAAGGCAAGAAGTGCCAAGTAGGCTAGGATGAGGAGCATCCAGGGGCATCCTCTCCCTCCTCCTAGGCATTAGTGTGTCCTATGAAGTTGAATATTGCAATTTATTTTCATCTGAGCTTTGAATTTGCTGTTGTATTATGGTTTAACAAAAAAATTTGTGTCTGTCTGTCTGTGCGTGTTAAAGTCAAAGACAAGAGTGACAAAGTGTTAAGTAATGATGATGGCCCCTTTGACTCACTGAAGGGAAAATAATGGGTCATTTTGAGATATTATGCACCATGTGTGCATGTTGGGTTAATTAAACAAACCCTGGGTTTCTGTGTGTAATCGCATGTAGATTCTGAACTGACTGACTATATACATTTGATCACTTACCACCTGTGTGGGATACAATTTGACATCAATTCTGCAGCAAGTGAATTGTGCACATTGGTACAAAGAGTCAAAATGTATGCACACTTTAAAACCAAATTTAGCAAAAATTAAGGTTCTGTATCACAAACATTATGTTGATTTGCTTTTCTTTTTCCCTAGCTGTAACAAATCCCCACCCCTTCATTTATATAAATTCACTTTTTTCTTGTGCTTGTGTTTCAGAAAACAGCTGCCGAGTTTGACAAGCTTACCCTGGAGAAACAGATGAAGGAAATTGAGAAACAGGAGCAGGAGTTCCGAAGGAAGGAAGAGGACCTGAAGAAAGAAGAGCGGGTAAGTTTTGCTTCTGTAAGTTTTCTACAGCTTAAAACTGGTTGTTTGAGTATTGGGGTTTTTTTCCAGGCATTTCATTGTTCAGTTTTAATATTTTGCTTCATGTTTTATTATTTGCACTAACTTATATAGTGTTTATGAGAGGTAAAACAAACTTGCATTTTTACTCAGTATCTGCCAAGTTGTTGTAGCCTTCTGAAAGTGAAAGAGGTATTATTATCACCTGAACTTGTTTCACACATGTAATGATGCTTGTATGAATATGTGCGTGATGTCCATCGCGATATAACCTTGAACGGTTGAAAACGAGGTTAAACACCAAATAAAGAAAGAAAGATGTGCGTGATGCATGTTATGTAATATTGTATGTGTGGAGATATGTTATGCAATATAATAAGTGTGGATGTATGTGTGTTTCAGTTAACACCATGGAATGTGGACACCATCTGTCATGAAGGGAAATCAAAGACGGTAAGATGATGTACATATTTATAACCACACTTAGTATAAGCTTAGCTTGTTGTGTGGTAACAAATGTTCATATTGTATTGTACATGTCACCCTGTATTTCCGGAATAAATTTTGTTTAAACCAGACGGTAAGACTTCTGTTTGTAGTCATTAGTCCCATGCACACATTTTCTCTTTCTGTGTACATAAACATCTATAAGGCCAAACAGAAAAATATGTCTGTTTCCGGTAACCCGACCGACCCTATTTTTAAGCGCCGACCCTAAAGGTTTTTTCGCTTTTCGCACACAAAAAAAGGGAGGTAATCGGTCGATGAGACTTCACAATCGAAGAGACTTACCTCCCGTTTCCGTCGTCACGCAAAAAAAACATGGCGGCCAATGACGCCGGGGGAAAAAAAACCACATAAAAAGACGTTAAGAAAAAGGTTATAAAAAAATGAATAAATAAATTTTTTAAAAACGACCGACCGACCGACCCTATTTTTTTCGGCGATGTTACCGGAAACAGACATATTTTTCTTTTTGGCCTAATGCTAATCACAATTTACAAGGATTTGGTTTTGTTTGCAGCAGTAGAGTGGTGAAGAGAAAAAGTAACTTAGGAACTAAGATTTATTGACCTTAATTAACCATGCTTCGTGAGTCTCACAAAATTGTCTTTATCTCTGAAACTATTTGGAGTTTTGAGACTTTGAGACTTCATGTAATGTCTAATCACCATACGACCTTACCATTGCCCAACTTTTAAAAGATTATCTTTGTAAACAAACAAATAAACGATGACGTAATTTGAACTACACACTCTGGATGATGCGGGTCGTGGGCGACCCATATGGAATTATGTAAGGAGTTTAACGTTGTTTATCCTTATTCGGATGGCGTGGGTCGTGTACGACCCATACTCTGCAAAGAGGCGGCAAAACGTTTATCCCTATTAGGATGGCGTGGGTTGTGTACAACCTATACTTTTTACGCTGAATCCTTCTTTGGGAAGTATGGGTCGTACACGACCCACATCATCCGGACTGTGTAGTCCAACACGTGATTCGGTGAAGGTTAAACAGAAGCTTGTGAAGATGACCTATTCTAATCTGTTTATTTCCGATACATCAGTCGTTTTTGGGTGTGATGGTTTCATTGGAATTTAAAACCGTGTATTAGAAAAAGAATGGATTTGAAATACTGGAGCTGTCGCCTTGTCTGTTTCAAATGATTGACTCTGGCTTGCAGCTGTGTTGATAGTAGTGTTTCAAGGGCTGAAAGTAGTATTTCAAGGGCTGAAGTGGTTAGTACTGTAACTTATTTGCCAGTGATTTGTAATGTTCAACTTCAGTGTGTCATTTGCAGCTGATCAACAAACCAGAGCCAGTCAAAGAACTGACAGAGGATGAGAGGGCAGATAAGCAGGTAAAGTTCAGAACATGCTCACAGTATTAGCACAGAATACCACACTCATGCTGGCATGCATGGACACACTCTGGCATGCTGTGAGAATGTGTGTACGTATGCCAGAATGTGTACATTCAATCTCTGTGTGTCTCTCTCAGGCACACATATTTACATACACACACAGAAGTACAGGCATACATATACCTGAAGACCTTGGGAATTACAAAGTTTTGTTTGGATGAGATAGATTTGATTGAGTTAAAAACAAGCTACACTTAGAAAATCTCAATCAAGTGAGGCAGAGCGTTATTTTAAGATCTGAGAAACAAAGGGATGTAAGCACTTTAAAGTGGCTTGTTCATTTTAATGCTTGTTATTCTCATTGGTGCCAGGAGACTGGTTCTCCATAACTCTCGCTGTTGATGCACAAGTATTTATTTAGAGCGCTTACGTTCCTGTTGCTGCTCGGAAAACCAAGTTTGTGAAGGGGGGAAAAGGGGGGTAGAGGAAGAAACAGCTTATGTCTATGGAAAAAAGTTACATCAGGAAAAATAATTGCATTAGAATTTCACTGTGCAGTCACACAAGAAAAAGAGTAGTTATAAGACTTGAGTTTCAGCTAGTGGACAGATCGTTCTCTAGTTTCCATTATGAGTCGATGTGCACAGGGTGAGTGACGTGAGCTTCAACTAGCCTAGGGGAAAGGTGGCTCTTAGCAAACTTTAGTTTCCAGTATGTATGTGTGTGTACAGCCAGTGGAAAGGTGGTTATCACAAAACATCATGTCCAGTATGTGTTGGTGTATACATTGTCCAGTGTCTGTGTGTGTACAGTGACCAGTATCTGTGTGTGTGTGTACAGTGTCCAGTGTGTGTACAATGTCCAGTGTGTGTACAGTGTCCAGTATCTGTGTGTGTGTACAGTGTCCAGTGTCTGTGTGTGTACAGTGACCAGTATCTGTGTGTGTGTACAGTGTCCAGTGTGTGTGTACAGTGTCCAGTGTGTGTGTACAGTGTCCAGTATCTGTGTGTGTGTACAATGTCAGTGTACAGTGTCTGTATGTGTACAGTGTCCAGTATCTGTGTGTGTGTACAGTGTCCAGTATCTGTGTGTGTACAGTGTCCAGTATGTGTGTGTACAGTGTCCAGTATCTGTGTGTGTGTACAGTGTCCAGTGTCTGTGTGTGTACAGTGACCAGTATCTGTGTGTATGTACAGTGTCCAGTATATGTGTGTGTACAGTGTCCAGTATCTGTGTGTATGTACAGTGTCCAGTATCTGTGTGTATGTACAGTGTCCAGTATCTGTGTGTGTACAGTGTCCAGTATCTGTGTGTATGTACAGTGTCCAGTATCTGTGTGTATGTACAGTGTCCAGTATCTGTGTGTGTGCAGGCCGAGTTCAGCAAGAAGTACAAGACGGAGATCCGTAAGTTTGGTATGATGCAGCGCTATGACGACAGTCTTCAGTACCTGCAGGAACACCCCCACCTGGTGTGTGAAGAGACCGCCAACTACCTGGTCATCTGGTGCATTGATTTGGAGGTTGAGGAGGTGAGTGTGTGTGTGTGTGTGTGTGTGTGAAAAGATGGTCATCCGTTTCAATGATTCTTCAGGTAGGGGGTTACTTAACTCTGGGTGTGTCTGTGTTTGAGGAGACTGCCAAGCACTTTATCTGATGCATCAACCAAAGAAATCCTCCCTTCCAACCTGCTGTTAGGTTTGAGAGAGAAGAGCTTTGCAGTATGTGCTTTTTTGAGAAGCCAGTGTATTAGCTGAGTCAGTTTATAGTTCTGCAGTGCAACATGTTAATGATTGAGGTGTATTTTTTGTTGTTGTTGTAGAAACACAACTTGATGGAGCACGTGTCTCACCAGACGATCATCATGCAGTTCATTCTGGAGCTGGCCAAGAGTCTCAACCAGGACCCTCGCAGCTGTGTGCGCGCCTTCTTCTCCAGGTACGTTGCCTGGCTTACTCTTACAGTTAAAGAATAAGGTATAATATATGTTTTTGCTAGTGACATGGAGGCTGTACAGTCTGGATTCAACCTCAACCTTCTTTTGCAGGATCAAGGTGGGGGAGAAACAGTACATGGACGCATTTAATGACGAGCTTAACAGTTTCCGCACTCGTATCAAAGGACGGGCTAAGGCAAGAATTGAGGAAGCCCTGAAAGAATATGAAGAGGTGAGCTATTTACATGTCTATTTTGAACTTCAAATTTGTTTGATTTGGTTATGAATAGCAAGCATATACCGTTCAAGTAAAGTGGAGAATAAGTCATCCCAAATATCAGAAAGTGAATGATTTTGGTCTGAAGAAAACACATACCGTATTTTACGGACTATAAGGCGCAACTTTTTTTCTCAGTCTTGACCCCTGCGGCTTATTGAATGGAAGCGCCCTATGTGTTGTTAAAATAGAAATCCCTGGCCAAGTTTCATCTCAGACATCAAAGAGACCACCTGTACTGTACCAACAATAAAACAGCCTTGCTGCGTACTGTTCAGAGTTCGAATTTTTAGTTGAATTAATGTTGTAAATGAGATCTTTTTCAATCTGCTTCATCAATTTAGCAAAAAGCTGACAACTGTGCACAGAATGCAGCCACGCTGTTGAATTTTGGTATGTGTCCAAATGAAAGGGTGCTCCTATTCCAAGTGAAATCCACCAGAAAAACGATTGCTTGCTAGCACAAATAACGTTGATGTATCGCTCCATTCTAGTTTAAATACTTTTTTTGAACGCACACAAATACATGGGTGGGATTCTTCCGGTATATGCCGGAAATCCGGATTCGTAATGTCTGTGGTGACGTTTTTTTTGTTGTTAATTATACAAATCCTTCAGCGTCTGGGGGCCCCCAGACCCCCCCTTAAAATTCTTCAGGATTCATGACGTTCTTCAGTCCCACCCATGCAAATAGGCACTCTTCCGTAGTCTTGGCCAGCCACCTATATATGAGTTTTAGTCGGCCTCTGAAGGGAAATCCAGTGTTCGATGGATACATTGTGTGTGTGCAGGAGGAGAGACAGAAGAGACTGGGACCCGGTGGGCTGGACCCCGCGGAAGTGATGGAGTCGCTACCAGAGGTAAGGCTTTTGTCCATTGTCTGTACTCACTGAGTGCGACTAGCAAAGGTGCAGATTTCACTCCAGCTCCTTGCAGCAGAATTCATTGTTACTTAAAGCAGCTGTGTTGGTTTGTTTGTTTGCTTTCTCTTTGTCTTTTCTTTTCTGCACATGTAGTGGTGAAATTGTTGACCAGAGTTGGAACACTTCCTTGGTAAACAAAGGGATAACAGATGACAGGTGTAACATCGTCCTGCAAGAAACCTGTTCCTGATGAGCACCTAATTCCCCACCCTGCAAGTTTTAATTTCAAAAATGATCTTTTCAAGCACTTCCAACAAGTTTTACAAAATGCAGTCATATCCCCAGTCTCTGTAATTTTGTCTCTCTGTGTGCAGAAGTTACAGCAGTGCTTTGAGTCGCGTGACATCGGGATGCTGCAGCAGGCTGTGCTGGACATGCCCAAGGAGGAGGCGGAGTATCACATCAAACGCTGCATCGACTCCGGCCTCTGGGTGCCCAGCGCCGGTGACCTTGAAACACGGGCCGCCGACGCAGAGGGTGAAGGGGCAGAGGGCGCTGTGGGGGGGTCAAAGGACATCGAGGAAGAGGAGGAGCTGTATGAACAGGTGGACTGAGAGGGATGGGGGGTAGAATGAACTTTGTTCACGTGCAAACGGCGGTGTATGCCTGCTGAAGAGCAAGCAAAAGAGGGTGTATTTGGCGCGATGTTTCCACGCATTTCTGTGAAGGATGAAAGCAGGAGAAAGTGTGTTGAATCTCTGTCCACATGGCTGTTCTTCCAATTGAGGTGCAACCGTTGCCAGACATATTGCAGTCTCATTGACAAATGTAACCCCTTCTGAGCACTTCAGCGCTCACTGGTAACTTCACTGGCCAAAGGCTATTGGTACTAAGTTATAACAGATTAGGTGTACATGTACCAAGTTTAACAATAACTTAAAGGCACAGTAAGCCTCCCGTAAACCATCACAGAGCTCCCCGAGCGTCTACCTACAGTACAAGCATACTTCTATTTGAACGCTCACCGAACGGGAACATCCTAGGTGCCCTACGTAAAGAGCGAGCAATTTTTAAAGAATTAATTTTGCAGATTGTCTCAAACACTTTTTGGACCCATCCTGAACTCAGGTCAAAAATGAGTTACTTCCCTTCGGGTCTCATTCTATCGATGTAAACTGGCGATAGCCGTGGATCGATGATTATCAGAATGTTTTTGGACCGTGGTGCATTTTTGCGCTAGACCTAACTTTTAAAATCTAAATAATAAATTGACAGCTTGTTTCACAAAACATTCTTTAATCATAAAAGAATTCTTTTTTCATCAAGACAAGATCAGTACAATTCGAAGTTGTGAAAGTTTGAAAAAAGAAAAGCAGGGTCACGCAAGGGTCGTAGCAGACGACGGTTTATGCATATTGCCGTTCCTCTCAACAGTCAAAAGCCATCGCTAGAGTTCTTGTGAACCACAGCCGTTTGTTTCGTGCATAAAAACGTGCTATTGTAGGTAAGCTCACATCGAGTCGCATTCAAATGACTGACGACTACATTGTGAAAAAGGGAAACTGGATCACACGGGTTCACGATGGCTCAGGGGTAAGATAAACCACGCAAAAATAAATTCTTTGAAAATTGTTCGCTCTTTACGGAGGGCACCTAGGATGTTCTCAATCGGTGAGTGTTTAAATGAAAGGGTGTTTGTACTGTGTGTAAAAGCCTGACCGTATCTGTGATGGTTTACGGGAGGCTTACTGTGCCTTTAATACTTCAGGCATAATTATTTGAAAGGTAATGAATCACTCAAAGTTAAACACAGGAAAAGTCAAATTCACTTCTTTTTTTAGAATGAAGCAATGAAAGATAGAATGTTCTGAGTTATATATTCTTGGCTGGGCCAAGGTTACATTATCACATACGCAAAGCGAGGTGGAACAGTATGTTGTTTTGTTGTTTCTTTGTAAGAGAATGAAATCAAAGTGAGGATTGATTTCAATTGGTGTTTTCTGTAAGCTCAGCATATTTGCAGCTTTTACTTATCAGCATCCAGCAGTATTGTAGACACAGTCGTTTGATGTACCGTACTTTCCGGGTCATAAGGCGCGACTTTTTTCCTCGAGTTCGACCCCTGCGTCTTGTATAACGAAGCGCCTAATCCGTGTATGAAATACGAAAAAAATCAAAGAGACCGCTTGAGTACCAGTCAAACAACTTGTGATAATGCATGTTTCAGCTACTAGGTACTGCCCTGCCTTTGATCTGGCCGCACACACAGATTTCCACTCTGTTAAACTCGGTCACTGACCCCGATGCAGGAAGTGTTTCCTCTCTCAGATATGACAGGGGAACCACCTCTCATGGCAAAAACTGGGTCATTGACCCCTGGGAAGAAGGTCGTGTCTTTTAACAATGCCACCCAGCTATCACAATGCCTTTGGTCACTGACCGGTCACTGACCCCGATGCAGGAAGTGTTTCCTCTCTCAGATATGACAGGGGAACCACCTCTCATGGCAAAAACTGGGTCATTTTGGTGCGCCCTATTGGCCCCCTGCGTCCAATGGGTGACTGGATTACAATTTTTTTTTTTAAAGAAGATAAGTCTTAGATAACAAAGCGCCTTTTCACCCGGAAAGTACGGTAGTTAGTTTGGATTTCAAACTGCAGCAAATATGAACACCACCTTTAGAGACATTGAACTTACTTTTCTATACTTGTATTATCTTTGTTCAGATGCATGCACGTTTACGTCAAGTTCAGATCTTCCATGTCTGATGTCGTTTTGTGTTGCACACCCTTTCCTCACAATGATAAGAGTAGCATGTTATATTTCTCTCAATATCTCTTTTCATCATTTTGTATTGTGTTGTACCAGGTGTGCATTATTTACTGTTCGGCGACTTTGTAACTGACCGCTTTCAATGCGTAACATTCCTTACTATGTTAGCTACAGAGATAGCCGTTGACAAAGAAGGGAGAAAAACCCATCGTAGAGATTGACAAGGTAATTGTAAATAAAGGATGAAATAATGTGTATGAAAGATTGAAGAGTTGAGCATGCTTGTCATAGAATGTTTGAGAATAAATTTCATTTATTGCTGACATTATTTTGTAGTCACAGAAAAAGAGAGAGTGCGTGTGTGTGTGAGAGAGTGTGTGTGGGAGAGTGAGTGTGAGAGAATGCATAAGGTTACGTGCGATACAGTGGTACCCCTTTTCAAGACCTTCAAAAATCTGATATAGGGACTCAAAAGAACAGGTATGTTTGCAGAGGTTAGGAACAGAGTAACTCGGAAAGAAGGGTCTTAAAAGGATGGGAGATACAAATCGAGGAGTTCCACTGAACCATATGAAATAAGGACCTGACCTTTCTGACGTTGATTTTTTAACACCACTCATCCTTTCTGTTTCTTTTTTAACCCTTTATTATGTCATAATATCTGAGAGAAAAAACACGTCATATCACATTTCACACGCATACACATCGCTGTCTCATACATACAACACAACTTCACTCAGTGGCTGTTGGGAAATAATGTACAAAAAAGCCATACTTTTAACTTTTATAATTGCTTCGCAGGTCAGCTATTACATCATTTTAGGGATGCAAGTTGGTGAAAATCTACACATCTTTTCAAAGATTTCACCTGACTTTTTTTTTCAAAATCCAGAAAACTTTTTCGAAAACCGTTTTCAAAAACCACAATTCCTGATGTAAACTTTCAGCCCTGTGATTTGATGATTTTTTTTACATGGTTTTTCATTCAACTGCAACATTCACTGGCAATGTCCCAATGTTCGACCAAAAACTGTACTACCAAATCTTCTCCATTGCAATTAAAGTTCTATTCAGTCAGTTTTGGTTTCTTCTTTTTCTTTTTCTTCTTCTTTGCTGCGGGTTTCACTGCTGCTGCAGCTGCCTCCTCCTCATCTTCATCCTGCATTTTGAGTCCCCCCATAGCAACGGCAGTGTCGTCATCATCGTCATTTGATGGCAGGTCTTTGTCATCGCCTTCGCACTCCTGGGCAAGCTTGGCCGGCATCCGGTTCAAGAAATGATGACGCACTGTGAACCAAGACAAAAAGTCAGCATGAGTCTACAGTGGAACCCCTTTTTAAGTCTTTACGAAATCTGATAAAATCAGGTCTTAAAAATGGCAGGAGTCTTAAACTGGAGGTAAATTTACAGAGGTAATGAAAAGGAAATCTGCAAAATCAAGGTCTTTCTTCTTCTTCTTCTGCGTTCGTGGGCTGAAACTCCCATGTACACTCGTGTTTTGCACGGGTGGAATTTTACGTGTATGACCGTTTTTACCCCGCCATTTAGGCAGCCATACGCCGCTTTCGGAGGAAGCATGCTGGGTATTTTCGTGTTTCTATAACCCACCGAACTCTGACATGGATTACAGGATCTTTTTCGTGCGCACTTGGTCTTGTGCTTGCGTGTACACACGGGGGGTGTTCGGACACCGAGGAGAGTCTGCACACAAAGTTGACTCTGAGAAATAAATCTCTCGCCGAACGTGGGGACGAACTCACGCTGACAGCGGCCAACTGGATACAAATCCAGCGCGCTACCGACTGAGCTACATCCCCTCCCAAATCAAGGTCTTAAAAGGGGGGAGGTGTTAAATTGGGGTTGCACTGTAGTGGAAACAGTTGTGCAACAGAATGAAGAAGACCTGTCATGAGAACAGTACACACCGCAAAAACCATCAGTGATTGTCTTCCACAAAACTTCACCTGACCTATCTTGTGGTACAGATGAATACTAAAGTATCTCACACAGCCTTACACTAATAGTAGAGTGACTTCTGCTTTTTGGCAAACGAAAGTGGACAATGAAAAAGCTCTGGGCCGGTGTCACGAACTGAAACCTCTGCTGAACAATCCTTCTCATTGCGGTTAAGGCCATGTGAGGGCCAAATCGCTATTTTCCATATCTGATGATCAGCACTGTTTGTGTCGCTTTTGTTATAATACTGATGGTCTCTGAATTAAAAAATGTTAATGTGTTTGTTTATTGTGTATGTCGTTGCTATAGAAACAGAAAAGTAAACAGCAGCCATATTGGATTTTAGGAACCGTTTTTTCCATATCCAAATGCTCGATTTCTGTCCAATATTTTGCATAAATATAGATTTAGATCATATCTACAGATTTACCATTTATTTTTTCTGTGAGTATTACAGTTATTTAAAAAAAATTTTTTTTATCATAATGTTGAAATTTTGCGTAAAATTTAATATTAAAAAAATCGTAAAGCCAACATTTCTTTTCCGATTCATTATTCAAATGGTAATTCTGTAGATAGTATGTAAAAGTACAAGTATGCAGAATTTCACAGAAATCTAACCAGTAGATTTGAAATCATTTCGTTCCCAAATGTCAAAACATGCAAACTGAGGAAAAAGCAAAAACGCACACAATTTGTTTTGAAACCATTGATAGTTGTAATTAAACTCAAAATACATACATGTATCACCAAATTCCACACTGAGGAATGTCTTTCACACCTTAGAGACACAGTTTAAAAGTTAGGGAAGACATAAAACATAAGTTATTTCAAACATGTGCAGTACACTAGGAAAATTGTTTGTCCCGAGTTACAAACAATGCATACACACACTCCCAATTACAGCATGCACACCAAAAAAAGCTCGCTCACTCGTTCACGTTCACATTCACACACACACACACACACACACACACACACACACACACACACACACACAAGCTAGCTCCAAATTACGAAACGTACCCAAGTCATTAATTGCACATATGCGTACAATAACCACAATATATGAGAATAATGTTAACCACAATAACAATGACAAGTCGCGTGAAGCAATATAAAAACATTTAGTCAATCAGTATGAAACTTAAATATCAACACCACAAACCAGTCATCGCCAAGACTATGAGATACATTTAGATAGTCTCGGCTAACAATACCGAGACGGATCACGCTCGTCTCCGCAAAGCATGAGACCGTATAGTACTTACTAAACCTATTTTCTGTAATTCTGAGCACATTGTTAGAGTGAACATGACATATCTATATATTTTTGAATTCAGGAAAAAATGAGGAATGCAATGCAGTCAAAGTTTATTTTGTTACTAAAAATTAGATTTTAATGACAAACTTAACAAGCAAACTCATTAATTTATTTTTAAAATTTTGAGCTGAAATGCAATACCATAGTCCGGACTTCGTCGAAGATTGCTTTACCAAAATTGCAATCAATTTGGTTGAAAAATTAGGGTGTTAGAGCGCTGCCTCAACTGCCTAAAAAAATCCGGATATGACGTCATCAAAGACATCTTTCCAAAAAATGGAAAAAAGACATCTGGGGATATCGCACTCAGGAACTCTCATGTTAAGTTTTATCAAGATTGGTCCAGTAGTTTCCTCGGAATCACTTTATACACAAACACACCATGAGTCATGACCCTCGTCTCGATTCCCCGTCTATGTTAAAACATTTACATAGTCAAAACTTAGAACATGCCTGCAGCATATGCAGGGCCACCTTCCAGCTGAACAAGTTCTTCCAGTCTCTTTGACTTGGCTGCCCGCACTTTGTCTCTCCTTTTACTTTGCTTGTCTCTCACAGCCTTCAGACTGTTCCGCACCCTCTTGTGCATCCTGGCTGCTCCAAGCCTCTTCATGTGATGTCCAGTCTGGAATCCGAAGAACTGGGCAGAGTCGGCAGCAGCAGCAGGTCCAAAGTTGAACTCTCTAATAGCAGTCAAGACTGCAAACTCAACACGACTGCGGGAAGCAAAGTGGTCCTTAGCACATCTTGACCAAATGAGGCTGTGGAGACACTCATTGGCATTTTGTGTCTTGCCAGAAACACATCTGCTGAGTAGGTGTTCTTCAGAAAGTCTCTCATAAATGGGCAACAGGTGTGCAGCTAACTTCTCCTCATTGAGGGGTGTGTGGATGAGGTGTTTGTGTGGACCTGGAACTTGGTGCTTCGCCAGCGCTTCCTGAAAGAAACACCACGAGCTCTCTCCAGCAGGACAAAGTTCATGTTGTGGATTTTCGTCAGTGGAAAAACAATGGTACAGTGATGCCATGATTGCTTTTTTCATGCTACACACATCCTTGTTGCTACGAATTGCCCGGTTGTAGTAAATCTGTAGCTTGCGTATGGCATTGCCTGTCAGCTGACCCCTTCCACGTCCACCAAGAGTCACCCCTCGCTTTCGGCAGTCTGTCACCATGTTGCGAAGAGCTGTACCAAGTCGTTTACTCACATGGTTCACACACTCTTCCTTGTCAATGTGAATATCCTCACCATAGGGCTTGATGTCGTTGAGCTCTGTAAAAGTCTTGGAGTCACCGTCCGACAGAAGTGTTGTGTAGCGAAGCTTGTTGGTGTTCACCGATCGACGCCATATGACACGGGCTGCTTCCACCTCCATCATCCCTGATGAGCCTGCAAACAAGAACAAAATAAGAAATGTAATTTGCAAACAGAGTATTTTTTAAGTGTGTGTGTGTGTGTGTGCACGCATGTGTTATTCACAGTCATTGTACAGCTAATACTTCAACTGTAATTAATACAGAAAAGAATTGAAATAAACATGGAATTACCAAATTACTGTATATTAAATTTCTAGCAGCAGGTATTTATTTATTTATTTATTTATTTACTTTTATTTATTTACGAGGATTTATATCGCGCACGTATCTCACCCCACAAGGCGACTCAAGGCGCATGTTACCTATTAATAGTGGTGAGAACATGTTATATTGTGGCACTGAACATGTTAGATTGTAAACGTTAAGCATAATTCATCAATTGATACTATTTGAACATTTTTAAATACACTTGTATTGTGCCACACATACTTACACGTATGTATGTGGCCACACATGTATAGTTGTATGTATGTATTTGCCACCCCCTGACCACTACTAGCTCCCTCTGTTCTAAGCCCGTTGATTCTGAAGACTTGTGAATCTCACTTCATGCTGTAAATACAGCTCTCTCTCTCTCTCTCTCTCTCTCTCTCTCTCTCTCTCTCTCTCTC
>NC_090247.1:20453795-20473795 GCF_037325665.1 Littorina saxatilis
TTAGTTAGTTAGTTAGTTAGTTAACTGTTGCTTAATGGGTCCAGCAGACCATTTAGGCCAAATCAGGACCCCATGCTTGATGTGATGACGACAATAGATGTTGCATGAAAATATATTTTGCTTTCTCGTTTTTCCCTCAATCAATTGGTAAATGTGTAGTACTTTTCACCTTTTGCATTGGAGTAAAAGCTATCAATCCCTTTAAAACCCATTTTTCTTGTGCCCCATAGTCATATCAATCCAATAATCTCCTCTCTCTCTCTCTGTCTGTCTGTCTGTCTGTCTGTCTGTCTGTCTGTCTGTCTGTCTGACTGTCTGTCTGTCTGTCTGTCTGTCTGTCTGTCTGTCTGTCTGTCTGTCTGTCTGTCTGTCTGTCTGTCTCTGTTTCTCTCTCTCATTCAGAAAAAAAAGTTGCATGTTTTCTTAATTGTTTTCGAAAATTACACATCGATTTGTCTCTCTGTCTCTTTCCTCTGTTTTGTTGCATCGGTTCCGGATTACTTTTTTGTATGTGCAAAGTTTTGTATGGCCAAGTTCTCCTTCCCTTGTGAAGAGGCTAAACCTCACTAAAAAAATATTGTGAATTATGTCTGTCTGTCTATCTGTCTGACTAACTGTCTATCTGTCTGACTAACTGTCTATATGTCTCTCTGTTTGTCAGTCTGTCTGTCTGTCTGTCTGTCTGTATATCTGTCTGTCTGTCTGTCTGGCTCCCTGTCTGGCCCCCTGTCTGTCTGTCCGTCCCTGCGTCCGTCCGTCCGTATGTCCGTCCGTCCGTCCGTCCGTCCGTCCGTCCGTCCGTCCGTCCGTCCGTCTGTCTGTCTGTCTGTCTGTCTGTTTCTCTATCGTGTTTTCTTTGTACATCATTTGGAATAGTGGTGGAGTTACAAAAGTGACCTTGGCCATAATGATCGCCTGAACTTAACGCGAATGTTTAGTCAATCCCTTGAGCGTTCGTTCTGGAAAGGTTCAACTGTTGTAAAGACCATCGGATACACAGCAAATGTATCCGTGTTTGTAGAATGAAAAAATCCTAAAGCAAATAGATTGCCAACGTTCCGAACTTTAGAATGTAACAAAATAAAGAAAGGTCAGTTTTTGGAAAGTTGAATTCTTGGCCATGAAACCCACGTCACATTGACTGATATTCAACCCAGCGGTTTTTAAAGCGTACAGACACACCAACAATTGCTATACCTAAAATATATTAAACTGCAACATGTCTGTATTATAAGAGTTTGTCTGGTCGTCAACTTAACAAACCGCTGAGCCGAAGATCAATCATGCACTGCTGTGCAGAGTTAGACTGGGCTGGCCTGGCAGCGTAACCCGGTCAGTCTCACGCCTGGCAGTAGGCCCGCTATAAATAACACACTTGCTCCACTGCTGTCTGCTAGTGCTGGCTGCTACAGCCAGAAAGTATGGTAGTGTGTATTTTGACTTAACACACATAACTGAAACGATTAAATATAATCGGGCAACCCATGGGATTATAGGGGATACATTCAGCTTTAAAATGATACCAAGCATGAAAAGGTCGAGAGTAGATGCAAAGAGTGTGTGGTGTATCAAAGAGACAGAATACAAACAGACGCATTCCTGTCCCAGCACAATCCCTTCCGATCTTCACTCCATTCACACCCCAATTACTCAAGATGTCCACATCCCACAAGCAATGTTAGTAATGCAGTGTGAAGTACAGCATGCCTGCATGCAGAATCACTCACCGATCACTGGTTACCGAATCCTATTAGCCGGCAGGAAGGGGTTAATTACTCCACTGTGGGGGGGCCGAGCGCCAGGCAAGACTGATAGCAGCTAACGGTACTCCTGTTGCTTGTGTAAACATTTAGAGAGAGAGGGTTCTCACATTCACTGTTTGTGTCTATAGAACTCTGGTTATTCTATTAGTCAGTCACTGAGTCAGTTGCTGACAGTTAATTCTTTAAAACTGTATCACAGAAGCAGGCTGAGATCTTTTTCAGTACATCGTATTCAAACTTGTTCACAAAAAGACACTTCTCAAAGAAGGAAATAAAACACCTTTCTGTTGTCTCTGAAGGAACATAAACACTTCTACAAAATCAAAACCATAAAGAAACACTGTAATTTAGGCCAGTTTAGACAGGTTTGCATTTCTTTGGACTTGACAATGCTGTTCTATAAGGAGGGGAGAGACAATAGTTAGTTGTTCCTTCATGAGCACTCTGATCTTATCTTCATCATTGTTTATTTCCAGAACTCGGCCCTTGAGGGTGTAAACAAAGGAATGTGTTTCTTCACCCCCTGTTCTCCATGTAGTGCTAGTCCACATTTTCACAATCCACACAGTGACTCTCAAGCAAATATTGTTCTACGGTGGAATATCTACACAATTTCACTACAGTGTCATATTTCTTTTTGATCTTTCTCCACATACACGACAAAGAGAATGTAGTCTCTCCAAGTGTGCTTCTTTCATATGAAGAGTTTCCATCACGAAGTGTGCAGAAATTAAACAAACAAACAAATCCACACCCACCTTTCAAGTCCTATTGCCAGTCAGAAAATTAACACCCAAATACACAGATCACAGTTTGCCCTTAAAAAACTTTTTGTTTCCAAAGTTAAGTCCTACACAGGACTATTCATGACAGTTTAAAACACAGACCCACAATCAGGTACCACAAAACACAGTAGGAATAGTATGTTAAAATCCATGTAACAGCATCAAAAGTGTCAACAACACATCTACCACTGTGAAAAACACTCAGAACCCTGCTCTCTTTCAACAATAAAAACTCCATTTAGAATACTGGTAACCAAAAACATTTTTGCTCTGGTGCATACTCTAAAGTTTCAATTCACTAACACAGTTAATCCTGGGAAACCAACAGGTTGCCAGCACTTGCAATAGATCACTGAAAATTGTAAACATCCAGGGTTTTTAATAGGGGCCAAAGAAGGGTGCCAACAGCTGCTAAAATGTGATCACAATTAACGAAAATAGATTAATTAGTCTTACGATAAAAATAATAAGAAATCGATCCAAAAATGATTTTCATCTTATTCTTTATCATTTTCTAATTCCAAAAAACATATAGATATGATAGGTTGTATTAAAAACAAGCTCCGAAAGTTAACAAGAAATACAGATAAACGCGCTTTCCTGTTTAGCATAATACGCTACCGCGCTATTGTGGCGTGTTAATTTCACTGCGTTTTGCACGTGGAAGGTGAGCGATTTCCTTCTCGCGGGGATTGACGAAGCTGTAATGTCTTGGAAAAAAGTACAGTGCATTCAGTTTCATTCCGTGAGTTCGACAGCTTGACTAAATGTAGTAGTTTCGCCTTACGCGACTTGTTTTATTTTCTACCCTCTTTGTCTGCAAAGAGATGCTGAAAAGGATTTTGAGGGGGAAATGTCTAATATAGGTCCCTGATTCAAAACAATACGTGTACGCTTTTTCATGGAATGACTCGGACAGATGTTTCAGCGAGAAATTCTGTAAGTGCATCGCGAGCACAGCTTTTCGAAAAAAAAATTATTTCATTTTGTATTGTATATCACTCTTAGGGTTTAAATTCAATCAACTACAGGAAAACATAAACGCTAAAGCGTAATTTTAAAAAAAAGTACATCCAGCGACATACAAATAGTTTACCTGTGACCAGTATGAATAGACTTGAATTGATTTCAGAAAAAGAGAGGGAAACGGAGTCACTAAGCAGACAGACAGACACACACACACACACAGACACACAGACACACAGACTGACAGACAGACACACAGACTGACACGGAGAGACACACAGAGACAAACAGACAGACAGACAGAAAGAGTTTCATACGTCTTGTTCCCAAAAATAAAGAAAGTGCTATATAAGTTTTGATAAACAAAAAATATGGTCTTTCTCGGCAGCACATGGTTGAGTGGTGCTTATTAGGCAACCTTTTCTTATTTAGGTGCGTAATTTCGCAATCTGTTCGACCTTTTCAATCTCGCCTTTCTGACCAAAGGCATCGGCGATGAACGTCGCCGACAGAGATAAAGACTATAATCTCTGTGTCGTCGCCGTGATTTGACGCATATCACGCACGGCATATTTATGGCGCGATTTTGGTCTTCATGGCTTCTTGACCTCCTTAGGCTAACGCCGAGGATGTGACACCTAGTTGTGAAACCCTAGAAAACGGCTGAACAAGAGCAGTCACTGCAGGTTTATTGCCCACGGCTGGTCAGTGAAGCACGACTGACCTCTTTTTCGCCCGCTATAGCCGTAGCAGCAAGCATGCACAATATCATCACATATTAACTACCCATCTCATCACTGTTTCGGCTTGTGTTTAACAACATTAACGTCAACGTTCCAACGTCACATTTCCCAGCTGGAACGAGTTCGGGGTCCTCGATGAGAATATTGTATATACTCCCTACAGGAACGTCATCTCAAGCACACACAAAATGCACAAATACAAACATAACACACACAGAACCGTAGCGGTAAGTTTAAGCCACCAAATGCAATTTTCCCTTTTTTTGAAAAATTAAAAAAAATCAAGTCAGAATTAAATAAATAAAAAATGTTTTATCAGTATTTGTTACAGGTACCTGCGAGGTTTGCACTATACGAGGTTTGCACTGTAATTCCGTTCTAATCACCGAGTTGCCGCGACGGCGTACGGACTAACCCGTTCGAGAGTATTTCATGGGTATGAACTTCTTTTGTAGAACATACTTTTGTGTCTGTCTCGTCGCAAAAATACACTAACAATTTTTGATTTAAAATCTTTTACTTTGCCACCTCTTTCCCTCTCTCTTATAACTCTACGAAATTATGCGTATGTTTGAATCTGATGACGCGTGTCCACTAAAAATGCGATCGAAATAACACTCGATCGACATTGACACTAACTGGTTAAAAAAAGTATTTACATACAAATATGCACACGTGCGCGCGCACTTTTGCATTCCCCACTGGCCATTTAACATTTAACGTACCCTGTGCGCTGGTCAGGAGTTTAACCTTTTTTCTTTTTTAATTTGAGGTTATCGATAATAGCGAAGCATAAAAAACAATTTTGTTTAAAACGTATCGCTCCAATGAATGCTCTCCCTCGTGTGCGAGGCCGGGAAAAGTGTAACACATGAAAACGAAGAGTGTGAAGAGAAAACTGAAATTAAGCGGAGAAGTCGGCAACTGAGTCAAACAACCTCTATTAAAGTGACAAATGGTATTAAACAATCGACTTCTAAGGTTCATTTGATTTTGTAACCAAGAAAATTTAAGATTGTGTTAAAAAAAAGCATCTTTTCTGGTCGACGTCAAAATATTCAGCATTGTAATTATCATTTACATTTAACGTATCCTATATCATGGTATCAGTGTGCTTTAAAAACAAAAACAAACAAAAACGACAGCAAACCATGAACATATTTCATTTCCTTGTAAATCTGTTTTGCTTCTTTCTTTCCCTTTGTATTTATGTGTGTGGTTTTGTTCTATTGTTAGAGTGTTTTATTGTTCCTCAAAAGCTCTTCTATCCCTTTAACTTTGTACTACCGCAGGCACAGCGTTCAGTTTTAGGACGGAGTGCAATTCAGTTTTATTTGAAACAACGTTGGCGTTGGCGTTGGCGTTGATGTGCAAAAATTGATGGTTGATTGAACAAAATATTAAAATATTCTGCGCGATAACAAAAGGAAGTCGGTTCCTCTAAACCTTTTGTTTTTGTTTTACCATCAGGTGACAGTTGGCATGGCACGACCCCCGTTTAACCATCCAGGCTCTCCCTCGCCCACTTTTCCCCCGCAAATAGCTGAAAGGAAAAATCTCTGAAATTAGGGGGGGGGGGGGGGGAGGGGAAGGGGGGGAGGGGGGAGAGGATTCTGGATCAAATCCTGTGGAAGTTGGTACATGGTCGAAAGTCAATAGTACATGTACTTGGCTCACCGACACGAGCTTCAGTCAATAAACATTTCCACATTCAAAACTATTCTGTTCAAAGACGCTTGAGTGATTTGAGCATATAAAACGCCCTTTCAAATGTTTACATTTTGACTTTTTTTCCTCTAAAAATGTTTTTTGTCCTCTGAAATTTTAATTCTAAACCTCTAAAATTAGTGAAACCGAGGACCATTCCCATGCCTGCATGTTGCTACCGTTTCTATATGCACTGTCAATAATATGGTTTGATGCGATTTGGTCGTTTGCTTACAAAAATAAGATATTTTATTATCAGATCAGCTTTGTAAAAGAGATACTACTTAAAAAAAAAGTCGGATGCGTGGTGACAACTGCCGCTCCGACTGAGGGGCGATTTACTGAAAAGAAAGGAAGGGTATGGGGTGGGGGGGGGGGGGGCTTGGGGTCCGGGGAGAGGTTGAAGGTAAAGGGGTACAGAGCCGATACGATTACGATGTTGAGGGGGGGGGGGGGGGCAGCAAATATTCGCATGCACGTGGTGGTCAGTAACATTTGTCACACAACTTGCCGTTTGCTTTTAATTCTATCTACATGTGTTCATTTCCCTTGTGTTATTTTTTTTCTGTCAGAAGAAAAGGGATCAATGAAAGACATGACCGGCTGGATAAAATATATCTGAGTGAAACGTTACTTCTTCAAGAGTCCGTCTTTGATTTATTTTTTCTCCTTTTTTTTTAACAATTCAAAATGATTTTATTTATGTCAATTTCTCGCGAAAACATTTTTTTTCAATGCTGACTGGTGCGTGGTGTCTTTGGTGCGTGGTTCGCACATGGCTGTGGTGTCCAGCTCAAGTTGTGTCTTCCGCGTGTGATGTTTGAAGTGGGCCTATTTAGACGAAGCTAAGTAGATGGGGAGTACGAACATCAGCAGATTCCACGATTTTATGATCCTACCAGCAGAGACTGTCAAGTGCTCTTACATGAACCAGTCTGTCCGATCAAGTCAAGGTGTGATTTTCGCGTTTTATTTACACGCCTGTATTCTCAGCTCACAACTCCTCACAAAAACCCTCAAAGAAAAGTGACATTGCATGAGTCGGAAAGATGATAGGAAAGAATTGAGACCTCAGAATAGGGTCCTTTTAATTAGAGACGATAAACCAAAGCACAAAGAATACGACAACACAGCATTACGTGTATTTTTGGAACGCGATCTGTTTCTCGTGAGGCACGCAATAAGGACGCCCCGGTGGCTTATAGCTACACGAAGCATCTAGTGGGCAACGAATTCTGATTTTTTTTGTTTTTGTGTGTGAGTAAGAATATTTTTTATGTGCACCCCAACCCCCTCGCCAAAGATGATTTGGTACGGTGAAAAGATAAGAAAATCTTCCTAGCCATTTGATCGTTTCAATGACGTAAACTAGCTATAATTTAAAAAAAAATAAAACCCATCTGCCTACTTTTTTTATAACGTGTAGAAAAGACCTCCGAACCGTATATCTACCCTATGTTGTATTCCAACCATCCCCTAACTTAATAGGTCTGGCACTGACAAACATATCTGACTGCCCAACCGACCATCGCGTGCGATCCAGAGCAACTGAATAATAGTGACCATCCACAATAGAACAGTTTAATTCCAACCAAAATTGTACGGAACAGTTCCCTATCTATATGCGTTGGAAGGCGTCTGCGTTGAGAGTAGTGTTTGTCCCGGGCTAAAGTCTTTTAATTTATATTCAGAACTCATTCTCGTCATATGGACATAATATAGTTAACTTGTTTTAATTTGCCAAGTTGTACCTAGTATTCATATCAATTAACAATCCTTGTTTAAAAGAACAAACGGGGGTTTGACGGGAACACGGAGACAATAAACTATCCAGCTGACGACGGTGGCCAACTCAACCGGACCAATGATGTGTGACCTATAAAGTAGAATTTTTTACAGGCAATTGCAATTGTTGTGTCTGCTGCTCTCTCCTCATGTACTTGAAAGCCCTTTACATCAGTCTTTCATGACAAACCTTGCTTTAACAATTGCCTCTTGAAAAAGCACTGATTTCAATTACATAGTAACATAGTGACAGCTTAGGGTAACCTTCGCCTACATTCTCTTGCTAAGTGTGTACAGAGAGGAAGAGAGAGAGGGAGGGAGGGAGAGAGAGAGAGAGAGAGAGAGAGAGAGAGAGAGAGAGCGAGAGAGAGCGAGAGAGAGAGAGAGAGAGAGAGAGAGAGAGATCAAATCAAATCAAATTTTATGAGGGTTGTGGCAGAGAGAGAGAGAGAGAGAGAGAGAGAGAGAGAGAGAGAGAGAGAGAGGAGAGAGAGAGAGAGAGAGAGAGAGAGAGAGAGAGAGAGAGAGAGAGAGAGAGAGAGAGAGAGAGACGGAGGGACGGACGGAATGACGGGCTGGCGGGGTGGCATAATCAAAATCTACGCATTCTAGATCAAATCCTGTGAAAGTTGGTCGAAAGTCAATAGTATATGTACTTGGCTCACCGACACGAGCTTCAGTCAATAAACATTTCCGCATTCAGAACTATTCTGTTCAAAGACGCTGGAGCGATTTGAGCATATACAACGCCCTTGCAAAAGTTTACATTTTGACTTTTTTTCCTCTAAAAATGTTTTTTGTCCTCTGAAATTTCAATTCTAAACCTCTGAAATTGGTGAAACCGAGGACCATTCCCATGCTTGCTTTTTGCTACCTTTTCAAAATGCACTGTCAATAATATGGTTTGATGCGATTTGGTCGTTTGCTTACAAAAATAAGATATTTTATTATCAGATCAGATACTTAAAACAAAGTCGGATGCGCTGACAACAGCCGCTCCGACTGAGGGGCTATTTACTGACAAGGAAAGGGATGGAGGGGGGGGGAAGGTGGAGGGCAACGGGGGACAGAGCCATTACGATTACGATGTTGAAGGAGGGGGGCAGCAAATATTCGCATGCACGTGGTGGTCAGTAACATTTGTCACACAACTTGCTGTTTGCTTTTAATCGCACATGTGATGTGCAGCTCAAGTTGTGTGTTCCGCGTGTGAAGTTTCACAAGTGGGCCTAGTTGGACAAAGCTAAGTAGATGGGCAGTACGATTTTATGATCCTGGAGGATATGCGCAGAGACTGTCAAGTGCTCTTTCAAGAACCAGTCGGTCCGACCGAGTCAAGGTGTGATTTTCGCGTTCCACTTACACGCCTGTATTCTCAGTTCACAACTCCTTGCAAAAACTCTCAAAGAAAAGTGACATCGCATGAGTCGGAAAGACAATAGGAAAGAATTGAGACCTCAAAATAGGGTCCTTTTAATTAGAGACGATAAATCAAAGCACAAAGAATACGACAACACAGCATTACGTGTTTGTTTTTTTGCACGCGATCTGTTTCTCGTAAGGCACGCAATAAGAACGCCCCGATGGCTTGTAGCTACGCAAAGCATCCAGTGGGCAACGAATAAAGTATGGTCGCCGAAAACATGCCCGAAACGTCGTAAGCGAAGATTGCCTTAAAGATTGCCTAGTCTTTCGGATGAGACGAAAAACCGAGGTCCCTTCGTGTACACTACATTGGGGTGTGCACGTTAAAGATCCCACGATTGACAAAAGGGTCTTTCCTGGCAACATTGTATGGGCATAGATAAAAATGTCCACCAATGACTTGGAATAATAGGCCGTGAAAAGTAGGATATGCGCCGAAATGGCTGCGATCTGCTGGCCGATGTGAATGCGTGATGTACTGTGTAAAAAAAATTCCATCTCACACGGCATAAATAAATCCCTGCGCCTTGAATATGTGCGCGATATAAATTGCATAAAATAAAATAAAAAATAAAAAAAAATCCCTGCGCTTAGAACTGTACCCACGGAATACGCGCGAAATAAGCCTCATATTGATTGATTGATTGATAAATGAACAACTGCCAAATAGTATATCGTCATGGCCAACGCGTGGGACCCAACCCTCCCCCCTCCCCCCACCACACACAGACACATACGCGTATGCACACAAACACATGGACACACACAAAACCAGACAAACAATAAAGCGCAGAGAGCATTCTCAAAAGAGACAGAAGAACTCTAGGTGGGCGAGACTATCAAGATGCTAGTTCGTCCCTGCTCTGCGAAGCGCGCTTGAGCGTCTGCATAACTTTGTTTGCTAGTGAGGTGTTGTTTTTGTGTTTGCTCTGAGCGCGCGTCTATCTGAGTGTATGTAATAATGTGTTTTAATCAATTGGTTCTGTTTCGTCTTGTTCGTACTTCTCCAAAGTTTTGCTCACTGTGCGTGTGTGTGCGTGCCCGTGCGCTTGCACGTTTGCATGTCTTGTAATGTTTGTAAGCCGCTTTAATGTAATAACGCGGCTTGTATGTCTTGTAATGTTTGTAAGCCGCTTTAATGTAATAACGCGGCTTTTAGGTTTCACTCTGTCTGTTTGACGTGTGCTTGATAGTTTGTTTCTCTGTTTGTTTCTCTGTCTACGGATTAGAGTTTTTATCTCTGGTACTCAGGGGTCAATTGAACTCAAATGTGGTGAATAGCTTGGCTTACGATGGCATAGTGTGTGTTTTACTGAACAAATCCTTTTTTTTTTTTGTGAGTAAAAATATTTTTTATGTGCACCCCAACCCCCTCCCCAAATTTGATTTGGTACGTGAAAAGCTATAAGAAAATCTTCCAAGCGATTTGGTCGTTTCAATGACGCAAACTAGTTATAACAAAAACTAAAACCCATGTGCCTACTTTTTTTATGACGTGTAGAATAGACCTCTGCATATTTGACTGCCCTGCCCAACCGACCATCGAGTGCGATCCAGAGCAGCTGAATAATAGTGACTATCCACAATAAACAATTTAATTCCAACCAAAATGGTACAGAACAGTTCCCTACCCATATGCGTTGGAAGGCGTCTGCATTGAGATTATTGTTTGTCCCGGGCTAAAGTCTTTCAATTTATATTCAGAACTTATTCTCGTCATATGAACATAATACAGTTAACTTGTTTTAATTTGCCAAGATGTACCTTGTATTCATATAAATTAACAATCTCTGTTTAAAAGAACAAACGGGTGTAGCTCGGTTGGTTTGACGGGAACACGGCGACAATAAAATATCCAGCTGACGACGGTGGCCAACTCAGTCGGACGCAATGATACGTGACCTATGAAGTAGGACCACTGACAGGCAATTCAATTGTTTTGTCTGATGCTCCCTCCTAATGTACTTGAAAGCCCTTTACATCATGATCAGTCTTTCATGACAAACCTTGCTTTAATTGTCTCTTGAAAAAGCGCTGAGTTCAATTAGTAACATAGTGACAGCTTCGGGTAACCTTCGCCTACATTCTCTTGCTAAGTGTGTACAGAGAGTAAGAGAGAGAGAGAGAGAGAGAGAGAGAGAGAGAGAGAGAGAGAGAGAGAGAGAGAGAGAGAGAGAGAGAGTGAGAGAGAGAGAGTGAGTGAGAGAGAGAGAGATGGACGGAAGGACGGACGGACAGAACGACGGGCGGGCGGACGGGAAGACAGACAGACAGACGGACGGACAGACGGACCGACAGACAGACAGACAGACAGACAGACAGACAGACAGACATACGGACGAGGAGCACCTTTGGTACCGTTCATACGCAGACGGATCTGTGTGACTTCTGTACGTACGAAATCCACATTAGGTACCGTTTGCCTATACACAGTGGGTAACCCGTACGGACGAAGGCGTTAAGTACCTGTTTCCTATACACACTGCTTTCTTGTGTATCAAGCATCATCGACAGCAATTAGGTAACTGAGTAAACATAGTGAATACTGAGTCGGCTTAGTGAATAGTCGGCTGCACGTACCTCGTTTGGGAGTTTGGGGCGCGGAAGGTCACTGGTCGGACGGAAGCGGGGTGAGGGGTGTTGCCATTATTTAAGAGAGGGAAATAGACAGGGGGAGAGGGGGTGGGAGAGAGGGGGTACCGGGTATGTGTTTGTAAGTTGGTAAGAGAGAAGGTAGAGAAACAGGGATAGAGGGCTAGGGAAAGAGTGGAGAGACACAGATGGAGAGAGAGAGAGAGAGAGAGAGAGAGAGAGAGAGAGAGAGAGAGAGAGAGAGAGAGAGAGAGAGGAGAGAGAGAGATTGTGTTGTACTGTACTATAACTTGTGATACTTTCTTATGTTTTCTCTTTGTTTATTTATTGTTGTTGTTGTTGTTTTGTGTTATGTCATGTAAAGGAAATTTAACCAAAGAAAAAAACAAAGATTGTGCTGATAATAAAAGAACTGGAAATGTTAAAAAAAAAAAAAAAGGTTTGAAAGGGTAGCTTTATTGGTCTTTTTTCGAACGATGTAAGGATCACTATATCCCGCCAACTAGAGTTATTACGGCTAGTTGATTTTGCCAATACAAAAGTAAGTTTTTCTCACATCATTGGTGCAAACAGTGTAATTTTGTGTTGTAAATTCTATTGTTATGCAATTGTTGTTATATTTGTTAGCATAAGAGAAAGAGAGAGAGAGAGAGAGAGAGAGAGAGAGAGAGAGAGAGAGAGAGAGAGAGAGAGAGAGAGAGAGAGAGAGGAGAGAGAGAGATTGTGTTGTACTGTACTATAACTTGTTTAACTTTCTTATGTTTTCTCTTTGTTTATTTATTGTTGTTGTTGTTGTTGTTTTGTGTTATGTCATGTAAAGGAAATTTAAAAAAAAAGAAAAAAAGATTGTACTGAGAATAAAAGAACTGGAAATGTTAAAAAAACTCTCTCTTGCTACCCCCTCCCCCCCCCCTCTCTCTCTCTCTCTCTCTCTCTCTCTCTCTCTCTCTCTCTCTCTCTCTCTCTCTCTCTCTCTCTCTCTCTCTCTCTCTCTCTCTCTCTCTCTCTCTCTCTCTCTCTCTCTCTCTCTTTTTTTTTAATTGGAGAAAACCTGTTTCTTTTTTTTTCTTTTTTGTTGTGTGGTTTGCATGGTTGTTTATACAGAAAGCAATTGAGGAGCCATACATGGTTACTTTTTTTTTTCTTTTTTTTCTCCATTTTTCTTTTTCTTATTCTCGTCCATCCGCTCCCTCCCACCCCCCTCATACATAATATTCACAAACGTCACATATCACTTCACCTCATCTCGACTTATACATTACTCACAATCTTCTAATGTACATTTTATTTTCCAATAGTATTCAAATCGTATCTATCACCATACTTATATTTACTAATACACATTTTTTGCAATCAAAATAATGTGATTAAGTACCTTATTATTTTGGCATATATTACTAGGTTGATAACCAAACAAGACATCGTGTTCTGAGAGGTGCACATTTGATCCTGTATTTCTAAAAATATAATGGACAACATTTTCCCAAAAGCTCGTCAACTTCTCACATTGCCAAAAAAAGTGTTCAACATAATCAATGTGTTTACAAAATGTACATAATTTTGTTTCTCTAATTTTCATTTTATTTAATAATATATTCGTGGGATAAATATGTAGAGGTTACATGCCGAGTCTCAGTGATTATTAAAAATAATGGTCGAAGTTAGCGGATCATGAAAAATGCGAGCTTTAGCGAGCTTTTTCATGACCGCGAACTGAGACCATTATTTTTTATAATCACTGAGACGAGGTGTGTAACCTCTTTATTCCTCCTTTCTTCAGTTATTCAAAGAAAAGAGGAGTTTTTTTGCGAAAGTTTGATCGAATCCTATTCACTCAACCAGTCAACCTGCGCAGGCGATTGATTAATGCGCGGTTGTATAGTTCCGTGCAAATCATTCCATTCTGTTAACACTTTTTGTCAGTTTTCCTATTTTGGACTAAAATCAAGTACACAGATATGCTGTTATTCTGCTGTGGCGGCAAAGGCAGATATTGTGTGTTCTGTATATGTTTGGGTATCGCTTAGGATAATGTTCTTTCGTCAAATGGGACTAGCAGACGAACTTTTGCACCCGTGTTCCAACGTTAAAAACTGTATGAAGTTCAGTTTTCTGGGGAAAATAATGTATGAAACCGCTTTATGTTGTTTAAATTAATGAGATGTGTGCATTTTGTTGCGTGTGATCTGTTTATTAAATGAAATATTGTTGAAAACTGACCGTCGGATTGCAGTCTGTTGTCGAAGAAACTGAGTGAAAAGAAGGGGAACTACTCTTGTCGCTAGTATGAGTTACTTGCCTTGCGGGAAATTGCTTGTGATGAACGTTTGAGCACGGCAGATCTAGATTCAGAAAACAACCGAACTCGTGGATTTTATATGGAGATTCATGTGTTCAAGCCTGTACCGTAAAATCCCTAGCATAAGCCCACCCCCCCTGTGCACAGATTTAGGGCAAAATTGGGGGGTGGGCGTTTGCTAGGGATAGACCCCTTTGCACAAAGTAAGTTTTGTGCTCAACCGTGTAATTGAGTGAATACAAACCCCGAAAGCATGTAAGTTAGGTCGTGTGAGTAGAAGTGAAGGAAAAAAGAAAAAAAAGGACTTTGAGGCAAAGAAGGCCAACCATGAGAGAGAGAGAGAGAGAGAGAGAGAGAGAGAGAGAGAGAGAGAGAGAGAGAGAGAGAGAGAGAGAGAGAGAGAGAGAGAGAGAGAGAGAGAGAGAGAGAGAGAGAGAGAGAGAGAAGGACTGGCTCTTCTGAAAACAACACGAGCATAGTCATTCATATAAGACCTTTGCAAGGACAAACAATAACAACACAATTCCGTCAACACCAATGAAGCCCTTTCTTTCTGTACAGGGAAGAAATTACACGATCGTCTTTGGAAATGAAACGTTAACTGAACTTGGATTTTGTCTTCAAAAGGCCCAATCTTTCTGAGAAAGAAAAGCCCACAAACTTAGGAAAAAAAGAGAAGAGAAACTCGAAAACACATGAACGATGGGTGGGAGTGAGGAGAGGGGACAAAGAATAAGAAAAAAGGAAAGAAACACGAAAAGGTAAAGAAAGGGAAAAAAGATGACTTTTAGAACAGTCTGCACAAATCCTAGTGAAAGTGAGCCCATAGTCTCTTTGAAAAAAGCAGGGTGGGCGTTTGCTAGGTAGTTACCCCTGTGCACAACTTTTGGCCCAAAGTGGGGGGTGGGCGTTTGCTAGATGGTGGGCTTATGCTAGGGATTTTACGGTAGTTGTTAATTTAAATGCAGTATGTTTGTATTGTTTGCTCCAGATATGTATACTTCGTAGGGGAAGGGAGGGCAAGTCGACCCCTCTAACGAATGCAGCTTATACCTCTCGTCTTTTAAAAAAAAAAATTGTTTTTGTTGTAAAACCTGGTGTATTCTCTTTCGTGTAAGCGTTGTGTGGAATATGAACGATCCAACTGGCACGGTTTTTAAATAAAATATAAAAGAAAAAAATCCTGAAGCATGGACGACTTGCCCTCCATGGAGGGCAACTCGTCCATGGGGGGCGGGTAATTCGTCCAGGTGGAAAAGGTTGTTCCTATTACCCAATAGCATCACCTCGACATATGAAATTGACTGAAGTAACTTTTCTGTGTCAGTTTTGTTAATCGGAAGTGAGAATGACGTCATAATGAGTCGGCCTACGTCAGAAGTCGATCGACGTCTTGGCTATGCAGGGAGGGTGAGTATTTGAAGGGATAGATGTTCAAACATCTATACTTATTAGTTGCTCTGGTTCAAAGCGAAGCAAATGGGAAAATATATTTACAAATTGGACTTGTAATTGATTTGTGTCGCCCATTTCAGGTTGCGTTAACGTGAAATAGTTTAATAGGCCTACCACTAGGGGGGGACGAATTACCCGATCATGGTACTCGCTCAACATTGCTATTTACCATTGTTCCTGGGATAGCCTGAGATCTATAACTTTCGACTAGTTGTTATGAAAGCCAAAGCTTTTTTGCAGATCTGGTGCATTTTACGAATCAGCGGCTCCCATGCACTGACTGTGGTTTTTTTCGTGCAACAATTTTAGAGTGGAAACCATCAAAATTGACAAAGACTTACCGCTTTGCTGGGCCCGTTTTTTTCGACATTTTTTTTTCTTCAACTGATTCAGGTTGGGTAACTCTGGCTTATGAAATCGATGATAATCACCCCTGCAGTGTCATGTTCCCAAAATCGAGGGGGGACGACATACATTAGAGCGTTCGGAACTTTTCAGTCGCAAAAAGTAGTACCGAAGCAGAACAACTTCTCAACCCATTGCACTATCGAGGATTCAGGCTGTTGCTGGGTCGTTATTTGTTTGGTTGCTGGGTCATTATCGAAAAATAACTACCCCTACAAGTTTACAGAGGTAAAGAAGCAGAGGGGGGAATAATATGTAATATTTTCCATTGTAACAATCTCAATCTTTCTTCTTTTGTACATTTGCTTGCTAACAGCCAATAACTGTGATCTAGTTTAACCTGATATTTATGTAACCAAAATGTAGCAGCGCAAGGCTCGCTCGCTTTAGACTGGACTATCAGCATGCGAAACTTTCTCGCGGAGGGGTTAATGATCACAGGGTTCCGTGTGTCAAGGTCATTATTGTGTTCGCCTGCTCGCGGGCTGGCTGTGTTTTTGCGAAGTGCAAGCGCTCGCACAGCGGTCTTCACTGCGACGTACTAAAAACATCTAGAGGGACTGTATCCTATCTTTGTGCACAGCTGCATGGTTAAAAGGAGTATACAACTCTCCTCTGTTCACTTTCAAGTGAATAACTATCGTTCTGATATCATTTTAAAGTGAAGCTAAAGAAACCTGGTATCGGCACTGCTGTGCATCTCCTATGATCTCAATGGTATCAAGGCACGGGTCATAGAGATCAATTTAGATCTAGATCTATTTCCGGTTGTGTAATTTTCCTTCCACCATTCCTCGATGGAAAAGAGTTCGTGTTGTTTTTGTTTTAATTTTTGTCTTTGTCGTTGATCATTGTATACACAAATTACACAAACGTCATCTTGTGAGGGACCAAAAAATATTGAAACTCTCACAAAAAAATCATCCTCGAGTTTCAATATTTTTCGGTCCCTCACTCGATGACGTTGTGTAATCTCTATATCATATCTCCGTTAACCCAAATATCTTTCACCGTATCTCACTCTCACTGTCTCTCTCTCACTGTCTCTCTCACTGTCTCACTCTCACAGTCTCTCTCTCACTGTCTCTCTCCTCTCTCACTGTCTCACTCTCACTGTCTCTCTCTCACTGTCTCTCTCACTGTCTCTATCACTGTCTCTCTCTCACTGTCTCGCTCTCACTGTCTCTCTCTCACTGTCTCTCTCACTGTCTCTCTCACTGTCTCACTCTCACAGTCTCTCTCTCTCTGTCTCTCTCACTGTCTCACTCTCACAGTCTCTCTCTCTCTCTCTCTGTCTCTCTCACTGTCTCACTCTCACAGTCTCACTCTCACTGTCTCTCTCTCTCACTGTCTCTCTCACTGTCTCACTCTCACTGTCTCTCTCTCACTGTCTCTCTCACTGTCTCTCTCTCACAGTCTCTCTCTCACTGTCTCTCTCACTGTCTCTCTCACTGTCTCACTCTCACAGTCTCTCTCTCTCTCTGTCTCTCTCACTGTCTCACTCTCACAGTCTCACTCTCACTGTCTCTCTCTCACTGTCTCTCTCACTGTCTCACTCTCACTGTCTCTCTCTCACTGTCTCTCTCACTGTCTCTCTCTCACAGTCTCTCTCTCACTGTCTCTCTCACTGTCTCTCTCACTGTCTCACTCTCACAGTCTCTCTCTCTCTCTGTCTCTCTCACTGTCTCACTCTCACAGTCTCACTCTCACTGTCTCTCTCTCACTGTCTCTCTCACTGTCTCACTCTCACTGTCTCTCTCTCACTGTTTCTCTCACTGTCTCTCTCTCACTGTCTCACTCTCACAGTCTCTCGGTCTCTCTCTGTCTCTCTCACTGTCTCACTCTCACTGTCTCTCTCTCACTGTCTCTCTCACTGTCTCTCTCACTGTCTCACTCTCACTGTCTCACTCTCTCACTGTCTCTCTCACTGTCTCTCTCACTGTCTCTCTTTCTCTCACTGTCTCACTCTCACTGTCTCTCTCTCACTGTCTCTCTCACTGTCTCTCTATCACTGTCTCTCTTACTGTCTCAATCTCTCGCTGTCTCTCTCTCTCACTGTCTCTCTCTCACTGTCTCTCTCTCACTGTCTCTCTCACTGTCTCACTCTCACTGTCTCACTCTCACTGTCTCTCTCTCACTGTCTCTCTCTCACTGTCTCTCTCTCACTGTCTCTCTCTCACTGTCTCACTCTCACTGTCTCTCTCTTACTGTCTCTCTCTCACTGTCTCCCTCTCACTGTCTCTCTCTCACTGTCTCTCTCACTGTCTCTCTCACTGTCTCTCTCACTGTCTCTCTCTCACTGTCTCTCTCTCACTGTCTCTCTCACTGTAAGACAATTAGCAACGTATATTTACAAAGCACTACGATTTCGCACTGATTCTCTGGAAAATGCTCAGTTGCAAGATGCAGGTCCATAATGTTGCTTTTTCTGCTTATTTTAAACATTGTTCGCTTGTATAATGTGTCACCAGTCTTGTTATGGGCCGGAGGCCTAACGAATAAAATTTCCGACTCCGACTCCGACTCACTCTCACTGTCTCTCTCTCACTGTCTCACTCTCACTGTCTCACTCTCACTGTCTCTCTCTCACTGTCTCTCTCACTGTCTCTCTCTCTCTCACTGTCTCTCTCACTGTCTCTCTCTCAGTGTCTCACTCTCACTGTCTCTCTCTCACTGTCTCTCTCTCACCGTCTCACTCTCACTGTCTCTTTCACACTGTCTCACTCTCACTGTCTCTCTCTCTCACTGTCTCTCTCTCACTCACTGTCTCTCTCTCACTGTCTCTCTCTCACTGTCTCTCTCTCACTGTCTCTCTCACTGTCTCTCTCTCACTGTCTCTCTCTCACTGTCTCTCCCTCGCTGTCTCACTCTCACTGTCTCTCTCTCACTGTCTCTCTCTCACTGTCTCTCTCTTACTGTCTCTCTCTCACTGTCTCACTCTCACTGTCTCACTCTCACTGTCTCTCTCTCACTGTCTCTCTCTCACTGTCTTACTCTCACTGTCTCTCTCTCACTGTCTCTCTCTCACTGTCTCACTCTCACTGTCTCTCTCTCTCTCTCACTCTCTCTCTCTCACTGTCTCTCTCACTGTCTCTCTCTCACTGTCTCACTCTCACTGTCTCACACTCACTGTCTCTCTCACTGTCTCTCACTGTCTCTCTCACTGTCTCTCTCTCACTGTCTCTCTCTCACTGTCTCACTCTCACTGTCTCTCTCTCACTGTCTCACTCTCACTGTCTCTCTCACTGTCTCTCTCTCACTGTCTCTCTCTCACTGTCTCTCTCTCACTGTCTCACTCTCACTGTCTCTCTCTTACTGTCTCTCTCTCACTGTCTCCCTCTCACTGTCTCTCTCTCACTGTCTCTCTCACTGTCTCTCTCACTGTCTCTCTCTCACTGTCTCTCTCTCACTGTCTCTCTCACTGTCTCCCTCTCACTGTCTCTCTCTCACTGTCTCTCTCACTGTCTCACTCTCACTGTCTCTCTCACTGTCTCTCTCTCACTGTCTCTCTCTCACTGTCTCTCTCTCACTGTCTCTCTCTCACTGTATCTCTCACTGTCTCTCTCACTGTCTCACTCTCACTGTCTCGTTCTCACTGTCTCTCTCACTGTCTCTCTCACTGTCTCTCTCTCACTGTCTCTCTCTCACTGTCTCTCTCTCACTGTCTCTCTCTCACTGTCTCTCTCTCACTGTATCTCTCACTGTCTCACTCTCACTGTCTCCCTCACTGTCTCTCTCTCACTGTCTCTCTCTCACTGTCTCACTCTCACTGTCTCTGTCTCACTGTCTCTCTCTCACTGTCTCCCTCTTACTGTCTCCCTCTTACTGTCTCTCTCTCACTGTCTCTCTCACTGTCTCTCTCACTGTCTCTCTCTCACTGTCTCTCTCTCACTGTCTCTCTCTCACTGTCTCCCTCTTACTGTCTCTCTCACTGTCTCTCTCACTGTCTCTCTCACTGTCTCTCACTGTCTCTCTCACTGTCTCTCTCACTGTCTCTCTCTCACTGTCTCTCTCTCAC
Source organism: Littorina saxatilis (assembly GCF_037325665.1). Classification (NCBI taxonomy): domain Eukaryota; kingdom Metazoa; phylum Mollusca; class Gastropoda; order Littorinimorpha; family Littorinidae; genus Littorina; species Littorina saxatilis. The sequence goes on from NC_090247.1 coordinate 20,473,739, forward strand.
TGTCTCTCTCACTGTCTCTCTCTCACTGTCTCTCTCTCACTGTCTCTCTCACTGTCT
>NC_090247.1:20478795-20656295 GCF_037325665.1 Littorina saxatilis
AAATGGATATGACAATGGATATCAAATGTGTGTAAAACAGGGCTCGTTGTCCACACCTATATTGCAGCAATATGAGGACAACTTGCATTTCCATTTTTAGGGAGGTGCAGCTATTTGCGGACGTCCGTCACTATATTGCAGCAATTTGTGGACCAAAGACCGCCTATTTGAGGACGTCCGCAGATAGTCGCATTTTTTGGCCGATGTCCGCAAATTGCTGCGATATAGCGATGGACGACTCCATTTGGTCCCATTTGGTCCGCATATGGGTGGAAATCCACAAACACACACACGCACATACACCACGACCCTCGTCTCGATTCCCCCCTCTACGTTAAAACATTTAGTCAAAACTTGACTAAATGTAAAAAGTAGAAGAATGGCCTTTCCGAGCATAATTATATAGCCAGTTAAGCAATTTCATTATTTGTAGTTTCAGAGATATAGAGCTTCAAAGTACTGATCCTTGGGTGGCCGAGTGGTAAAGCACTTGCGCTCGGAAGCGAGAGGTTGCGTGTTCGACCCTGGGTCAGGCCGCTATTTTCTCCCCCCCTTTCCTAACCTAGGTGGTGGGTTCAAGTGCTAGTCTTTCGGATGAGACGAAAAACCGAGGTCCCTTCGTGTACACTATATTGGGGTGTGCACGTTAAAGATCCCACGATTGACTAAAGGGTCTTTCCTGGCAAAATTGTATAGGCATAGATAAAAAATGTCCACCAAAATACCCGTGTGACTTGGAATAATAGGCCGTGAAAAGTAGGATATGCGCCGAAATGGCTGCGATCTGCTGGCCGATGTGAATGCGTGATGTATTGTGTAAAAAAAATTCCATCTCACACAGCATAAATAAATCCCTGCGCCTTGAATATGTGCGCGATATAAATTGCATAACATAAAAATAAAATAAATAAATAAATCCCTGCGCCAGCAGTATAGGTCACGATCAGGTCAGGTGGACTGCATCACTGGATGTAATTTATAGCTGCTTCTGAAATATGCTCCCAGAAAATAATCAATCAATCAATCAATATGAGGCTTATATCGCGCGTATTCCGTGGGTACAGCTTCCGACCGCAAGTGCGTTACCACTCGGCCACCCAGTCCTTGACTTCGGTCCACAGTAGGTTATGCAACACACAGGCGCAGGCAGGTCTCTTTTTAACCTGACCAAAGCTGCGAATGTTAGTCAAATCAAATTTATTGTTTTTTTGGGTCCCGCCAACCACTTTGGGTCACATCATGACCAAAATCACACGAATGTTAGTGACCTGATCGTGACCTAATGAGTAATAAATATAGAATGTGTAAAAATCCCACACAACTACCTAAGGTCGGACCCAAACTACTACAAAGTCACACACAAACACCAATAGTTAGGACACAACTACCTAAGGTCGGACCCAAACTACTACAAAGTCACACACAAACACCAATTGTTAGGACACAACTACCTAAGGTTGGACCCAAACTACTACAAAGTCACACACAAACACCAATAGTTAGGACACAACTTCCTAAAGTCAGACCCAAACTACTACAAAGTCACACACAAACACCAATAGTTAGGACACTGGGCAAGAGTTCACACACAAATACCTGTCAGGTCGCACCCAAACTACTAACAATTATACAAGGGCAGGTAAGACATACTATATCCTGAGTTATCTCTCTTGGAAATTATAATGAATTTATCAAAGAGACTATAAACCCCAGCTCTAATTATAGGATCTTAGGGGACTTTATCTAACTCTAAGCTCTCAAATAACTATCATACATACTAAACAATGTAAGATGGTAGAGCACGTGGCCAAATTAATTTGCGGCGACCAGGGTTCGAACCCGCAACCGTATGAATACAAGTCCAAGGCGCTACCACTGCGCCATGGAGGTCGCCGTACACTGCTTAGTCCATTATGACCGTATTTAAACTGCCACAACTTCTTTATTTTGCATAGGAACAATATTGTTCTTATATCAAATTAGGTATTTGGTTGTAGACCATGGCGCTTTGAGGTAATTGCTTTGGTATGATAAGATAAAGCGCGGTATAAATAGCCAAATTTCATTTCCATTAAAACAGATACACAAAGAGATGGAGAGATACAGAGAGGGAAATGAACAATTTGGAGCGCCCACTCGAATCTGAGCGTATTTGGGGCGGCTGGTCACAATTTATTGACATCAGGGAACCAGTTTTCAGTTATGGAGCAACCAATATTGCCTCCCCAATCCGGGATTCGAACCAGCGCAATGCGCTAACAGACTTCGCTTCTTGTCCCCACTAAGGGAAAGAAAGAGAGATAATAACACAACTTCTGTTTCGACTCATGCCACATTTCGGGGCTTTACTCCGGGTTCTCCAGTCTGCTCCCCCCTCAAAAATATTCTCAAAAAAATTAATGTTAACTAGGTTGGGTCTGGACAGGTGCACTCCAAAGTTGCGAGTTTACCTTTGTTGAGAGGGCTGCCCAAATCACTGAACTAATTTTCAGTCTCTTTTAAGTATGATTCTCTTTAAATATTGTAATTATTGTATTCAAATTGCATAGATGTAATCTACATACTCTTCTGAATAATTTGGTATGAGAACAATCTTGTTCCGATGAAAAATAAAAAAGTTGTGGCAGTTTAAAAACGGTCATTATGGACTAAGCAGTACATGAATAAATTCATTATCATTTCCAAGAGAGATAACTCATGATATAGTATGTCTTGCTACTGACAGTAAGAAAACACGAGTTACCTGCCCTTGTATAATTGTTAGTAGTTTGGGTGTGAACCGTTGGCATTTGTGTGTGAACTCTTGCCCAATGTACTAACTGTTGGTGTTTGTGTGTGACTTTGTAGAAGTTTGGGTCCGACCTTAGGTAGTTGTGTGCGACTTTTACACACAAATTCTGCACACAAATGCCAAGGTACCCTTATAACCACCTCTGTGTGTGTGTGTGTGTGTGTGTGTGTGTGCGCGTGTGTGTGTGTGTGTGTGTTTGTGTGTGTGTGTATGTGTGTGTGTGTGTGTGTGTGTGTGTGTGTGTGTGTGTGTGTGTGTGTGCGTGTGTGCCAGTATTTGCTGTTTTGATATAATTGCTATTTTAGATAGAGTCGAACTAGCAGTGGCTACCATTTCTCCATGACAACCATTTGTCTATTACGACCACACAAAGGATCCCTTTTGGAACACCCTTAATGGCGGAGTCACACCAAGACGACGCACGGCCAGCGCACTGAAAATATCGCGAAAAATTGCGATTTTGGCCAGTGCGTTGTCGTTCGCTGGGTGTGCGTCAATATGCGTTACTCGTTCGTCGAGCGCGCTAGACCAACGCTACGCATTCGTTGTCATTCGCTGTGTGCGTTGGGATTTTTTGAGCATGCACAAAAATGTGCTTCTACAAAACCGCGGTCACACAACGACGCACTGATCATTATTTTCCATTTTTGATTCATTTTCAGTGCGCTGGCCGTGCGTTGTCTTCTGGATCTGGATCTGGATCTGGATTCGTTACGTTGCAGGAACCACTTAGGGTCTTGGTGTGACTCCGCCATTAGCGTAGCAATGTGTGCACGTTCGTAGCATGCTGCTCCAAAATCCTAGCAGTTGGTAGCTTTGTTTTGGGTATCTATCTATTCATTCGTCATGCAGTTTTCTGTTGCAGTGATTGAGTCTGCTGTGTTACAAGGGATTTTTTTGACTGCTAATTGTTCATGTTTTTCAGTTGCTGACACAACACACACACACCTGCTGGCATTTTCAACGATGGGGCTGACGACAACTGTGATGCTGTTGCTGGTGGTAACGATTGCACACGCGTGGAGCAGCAAGCAAGTCTGCAGGAGGAATGGTTGGTGTCATTTTCTGTAAATGTTCTTGGTCAAATTCAAGACCACTGTCGATTATCTTCATTTTCATTTTCATTTTCATTTTAATTACTTAATTGTCTCATCGCTGGTAAACTCGGGTCGCTTCCCTGTGAAAAAACTGCAGCAACAGAGTCGCGCTGCCCAGGTGTATATAGAGAATACTAAACTTGGCCAAAACATTATTGCAACAAACTTCAAACCCAAATTAAAGCATTAATCCCCGTGTCAATTCATTAAAACTGTATATGCCAGAGAAGGCCGTTCATTTAACCTTCAGGATCACCTTTTGGATTAAATATTTATTTTACAGGTATTACGTGACCGCCGCTCAAGTAAGGCTACCCTCAAAATCGACGAGACAAAAACGGAAGAGCCGAATGAAAAATCGAGAAAAAAAAATCACAATAGGCAAACCTTTGCAACTTTGACATACGAGAGAAAGTCAACCCAATTATCTACTCTGAACAGATTGTTTTGTTTTGCTACCTTGCGTATTTCGCGTGCTATGCCATTCCTACTGATGCAGGTGTCGATCGCAAGAGCGGTCAAAAACGGGACTGTTTGCGTCATTTGTTAGCTGTTCACTATTTGAAAAAACAAGGAGTGTGTGTGTGTGTGTGTGTGTGTGTGTGTGTGTGTGTGTGTGTGTCTGTGTCTGTGTGCGTGCGTGCGTGCGTGCGTGCGTGCGTGCGTGCGTGTGTGTGTGTGTGTGTGTGTGTGTGTGTGGAGGGCTTACCAGAAAAACTCCTCCGACGATCTTGATAGAACTTTACATGAGAATTCCTACACATTCCGTAACTTGAATTGTATCTAAAAGACATGTTACGCTTACAAGAGCAGGTTCTGCCAAAATCCAAGGCTTAGATTGCAGGAAAAAGAAAACGTTCCTGAATTTAAAATCCTAAAATTCAACATCATAGTATGGTATCATTGCATGAAGGAACAACTTACAACTTCATTTAGAGAGAGAGAAAATAAGGAGAACAACAGTCTTTCATTGACCTCGGAGAGAAGGACCGTAAACTCACGTAGCAGAGGCCAACATCGCTATACCAAGGAGCGGCGGGCTAGAAATACCAAAATTAATAACTTACCAAAAACACATGCCACACGTAAATGCTAATAACTTCTGGATCTGTTCAACGAATGACACTTTGTTTAAATTTGGCGAGTGTGGCTACCGTTAAATGTCAAACCTCCTCCTGTTGAGTCGATCCCCGAATTTCAAGAGAGCGCACAAGTCAAACCACTTGACCTACAAACGTGACACTTTGTGAACTAATCATGTATAAGCTGAAGTTAATGCACACCAAATATATAAGATGCAGAAGGTATAAGCATTTTGTCTAGGTGTTTCTTTGTTGGGGGGTCACGCTGGAGACCACCATGTAAGCTGAGAAAGGAAACAAACTTGCATTGGTCCTCAAAAGCCTACAATTAGGTTAAAGAGATGTTTAAAAACAGCAACACGGCAGAAAGAAATGTTTGGTCTGGAGGCATTTCTGGATGTGACCAAGGTTAAAGAGATGTTTGAAAACAGCAACACGGCAGAAAGAAATGTTTGGTCTGGAGGCATTTCTGGATGTGACCAAGGTTAAAGAGATGTTTAAAAACAGCAACACGGCAGAAAGAAATGTTTGGTCTGGAGGCATTTCTGGATGTGACCAAGGTTAAAGAGATGTTTAAAAACAGCAACACGGCAGAAAGAAATGTTTGGTCTGGAGGCATTTCTGGATGTGACCAAGGTTAAAGGCACAGTAAGCCTCCCGTAAACACCCTTTCATTTAAACACTCACCGATTGAGAACATCCTCCGTAAAGAGCGAACAATTTTCAAAGAATTTATTTTTGCGTGGTTTATCTTACCCCTGAGCCATCGTGAACCCGTGTGATCCAGTTTCCCTTTTTCACAATGTAGTCGTCAGTTAGTCATTTGAATGCGACTCGATGTGAGCTTATCTACAATAGCACGTTTTTATGCACAAAACAAACGGCTGTGGTTCACAAGAACTCTAGCGATGGCTTTTGACTGTTGAGAGGAACGGCGATATGCATAACCCGTCGTCTGCTACGACCCTTGCGTGACCCTGCTTCCGGGCTTTTCTTTTTTCAAACTTTCACAACTTCGAATTGGACTGATCTGGTCTTGATGAAAAAAGAATTCTTTTATGATTAAAGAATGTTTGTGTAACAAGCTGTCAATTTATTATTTAGATTTTAAAAGTTAGGTCTAGCGCAGAAACGCACCACGGTCCAAAAACATTCTGATAATCATCGATCCACGGCTATCGCCAGTTTACATCGATAGAATGAGACCCGAAGGGAAGTAACTCATTTTTGACCTAAGTTCAGGATGGGTCCAAAAAGTGTTCGAGACAATCTGCAAAATTAATTCTTTACAAATTGCTCGCTCTTTACGTAGGGCACCTAGGATGTTCCCGTTTGGTGAGCGTTCAAATGGAATGGTGTTTGTACTGTGTGTAAAAGCCTGACAGTATCTGTGAAGGGAGGTTTACTGTCCGGGCGTGATTTCCGGTATTGAATATTCATAACAGCCGTCCAGCACCAAAACGAGGCGCCATTGTTGTAGAGGAGCAAGTCCACGAAAATAAATTCTTTGAACATTTCTCACGCTCGACAGAAAGCAGCCAGGATGTTACCGTTCGGTGAGCGTTCAAATGGAAGTATGCTTGTACTGTATGTAGACGCTCGGGGAGCTCTGTGATGGTTTACGGGAGGCTTACTGTGCCTTTAAAGAGATGTTTAAAAACAGCAACACGGCAGAAAGAAGTGTTTGGTTTGGAGGCATTTCTGGATGTGACCAAGGTTAAAGAGATGTTTGAAAACAGCAACACGGCAGAAAGAAATGTTTGGTTTGGAGGCATTTCTGGATGTGACCAAGGTTAAAGAGATGTTTAACAACAGCAACACGACAGAAAGAAATGTTTGGTCTGGAGGCATTTCTGGATGTGACCAAGGTCAAAGAGATGTTTAAAAACAGCAACACGGCAGAAAGAAATGTTTGGTCTGGAGGCATTTCTGGATGTGACCAAGGTCAAAGAGATGTTTAACAACAGCAACACGGCAGAAAGAAGTGTTTGGTTTGGCGGCATTTCTGGATGTGACCAAGTTTAAAGAGATGTTTAAAAACAGCAACACGGCAGAAAGAAATGTTTGGTTTGGCCGCATTTCTGGATGTGACCAAGTGCAAACTAAACTCGAACCAAGTTTAAGGGCAAAGATAATCAAAAAGAAGTTGTCGGGTTTTTAAAAAGTAACAACAAAAAATCAACACCAACATTTCTCAAACTCAAAATCAACACCCTTCAAGGGTGCAATTTGGTGCAATCTGGGGCTATCTGAGCCTTAAAATTGGATTCAAACATGGCCCCAAAATACATACAAAATGAAGCAATCTGGTGCTCATTTGAAAGCAAATCTACTTCTTTTTCAGGCATTAAAAAGGGATTACAACAAGCTGGTATTGTCATGAAATATATATATATAGATATATAAAACATCAGAAAAATAAATAAATAAATGTAAAAATGCTAAAAAGAGACATTTGGCGTTTCTTTCTCTCCCTTTCTCTCTGTTTTATTTATACGTTAGTTTTGAAACATGTATTCATCAATATATATAGATATATATATAATTTTATATCACTTTCAGACTACTAGGGGAGGGGGGGTCCAGGGGCATGCTGCCCCGGGAAAAAAATGTCAGTGGGTGCAATAGAGAGAGAGAGAGAGAGAGAGAGAGAGAGAGAGAGAGAGAGAGAGAGAGAGAGAGAGAGAGAGAGAGAGAGAGAGAGAGAGAGAGTGTCAACAATCTACGACACGACTGCCAACTAGTCTCGGCCCGCTCAAAAAACAATGACCGAGACTTTCAGGCCTGACCATACTTAATGTTTTTTCCGCAACACACGCACTTCACCACGCCTTCCTCGTCCAATTTTCGGATAACGTCCCCAATTCGAACATCATCGATGTGTTTGTCCATCCAATCCCATCGGAATTTGTTATTGGAGCAGGTCCGGACTACCGGGGGGGTTATGGGGGTTGCGCAACCCCCCCTCCCCACCCCTAGCCTAAACATGTACCTCACTTATTTAAAACATTTTTTATTATTGTTTATTTTATGCCGTTTCGTGCAAGGAGCGTCCATTTTCCTATCTCAGAATATGACCTACCCATCAGCTTCAGGGGGCAAAGCCTCCTGACCCCCACAAGGGGCTCTGCCCCTTGACCCCGCCAGGGGGAACACCCCCCTCGAACACCGCTGGCAACCCCCTCTCTCCTCTTAGCCTAGTCCGGCCCTGTGGAGCATGAATCGGGAAGTCGAACCTTGTCACGTTGGAGAACTTTCGCGCTCGCCATTTTGTTTGAGAAGGATGAGACTGTTCGTCTTTAAACAGAAACCGTACCGTAAAAAAACCGGAATCGCACAAATAAATCGGATGGCCCATTGAAACTAATCGGAAAAGTCGGAAAAAACGGAGAATTTTCATCCCTGTGACTGCTTGCTGTGGTGAGTTTCATTTTTTGCTTAAATGAATTAATAACTCTTCTTCTTCTTCTTCTTCTTCTTCTTCTTCTTCTCCTTTGTTCATGGGCTTAGACTCCCACGTTCACTCATGTTTTTAGCACGAGTGGATGTTTACGTGTATGACCGTTTTTACCCCGCCATCCAGGCAGCATACGTCGGTTTCGGGGGAGGCATGCTAGGTATTTTCGTGTTTTTAGGACCCACCGAACTCTGACATCGATTACAGGATCTTTTCCGTGCGCACTTGGTCTTGTGTTTGCGAAGGGGGTTAAGTCACTAGCAGGTCTGCACATAAGTTGACCTGGGAGATCGGAAAAATCTCCACTCTTAACCCACCAGGCGGCAGCGACCGGGATTCGAACTCACGACCTTCCGATTAGGCCCAAAAAAAAATTGTCTGTTTAGGGTAACCCGACCGACCCTATCGATTTGGCGCCGACCCAAAAACTTTTTTTTGATTTCAAAAAAAAGAAGAAAAAAAAAGAGGTAAAAATGCTAAAAAGAGACATTTGGCGTTTCTTTCTCTCCCTTTCTCTCTGTTTTATTTATACGTTAGTTTTGAAACATGTATTCATCAAATATAAGAAGTGAATGTTCAGCCAACATAGCATTTACACACACACACACACACACACACACACACACACACAAAAACCTACCTACCTACCGACCCTACTTTTTTTGGTCATGTTACCCTAAACAGACAATTTTTTTTTTTTTGGCCTTAGCAGGCCGACGTCTTACCACCACGCCACTGCGCCCGTCGTTTAATAGTTAATCAATCAACAAAAACACAAATGTGCGCAGAGAGCACCTGACCAGATCTGAGACGAGGTTGGCTTTGATGTTTGTATTCTGTGTGATTGCAGCGTGGCTGGAGAAGCCGTGTGCGGCGCCAGAAGACTGCAAGGTGAAGATGTCGGAATGCTTCAAAGGACGATGTCTGTGCACACCTGGATTTTACTATTCCATCCGTAGCAACACCTGTGTCACACGTACGTTTTTCATTTCATTTACTCTATTATCCCAATGCTGGGGCAATCGCGGGTCGCTTCTTCCCAGTGGAAAGCTAGCAGCAACAAGATTCGCACTACCCAAGTGTGTGTGTGTGTTTAGGTGTAATCATTCGACAGCATTTATGGCAGAATTACTGAGGTCTTTTGCGTGCCACTGTGGTGACACGGGGGGTGGGACATGGATATCGTCTCTGAGTCTGCACATAAAGTTGACCCTTCTCCGTCCATGCCTGGATTCGAACCCGTGACCTCAGGATCAAATGTCCAGTGCTCTACCAACTGAGCTAACCCCCTCCCTCCCACCCCACCCCTTGATGAATACGCTGCGTATTCCATGGGTACCGGAGCGTAATCAATGGGTACAGAGCCTCGTTTTCGTGTCACATGTCACCTGACGTTGGGCACATTTAAACCTTAGACGATAGATGAAGTTAGGAAATAATTCTTGTTTTTTTGTGGTCTGTGGAAGGGTTGTATTCCTTCAAGGCGTGGTTATCTATCCAAACTCTGCCAAAAAAATGAAACGGTCAAAAACGGGAGGTTTTTGCGACAATGTTGAGGGGTACCTTGACAAAAAGCGCTCTCTTTTAGCAAGAACACGGTAGCTTGCTTCGAAACTTTCAGGAGCGCATGCCTACATACGAGATGTACTTCGGTCAAAAGTTTGCATACTTTTTTTTTAATTGGTACCTGACGTTTTTGTCAGGTCGATTGATTGCTTGACCAAATTTTCAATCAATTTGATCTCAAATGAGGGTGTGACAGTGCCGCCTCAACTTTCACAAAAAGCCGGATATGACGTCATCAAAGATATTTATCACAAACATGAAAAACCTTCTGCGGATACCATTCTCAGGAACTCTCCTGTAAAGTTTCATGAAGGTTGGTCCAGTAGTTTTCTCTGTATCGCTCTACACTGGCACACACACACAGATACAAAGCAACACATACACCACGACCCTCCCGCCCTGATAGAAAGCTGTTTGGCTAATAACCATTACACGTGTAATAAATAATTCATACACGTGTAATAAATAATGTATACACGTGTATTTATTTCTTACACGTGTATAAATCATTTACTGCACGTGTAATTTATCTTTTTTCTTATGCTATGGAAAAGCCGTTTGGCTCATAACCATTACACGTGCAATAAATAATTCATACACGTGTATTTCATCATTTCTTACACGTGCATGAAATAATTATTTCTTACACGTGTATTTAATCATTTCTTACTCGTGTATTAATCATTTATTACACGCGCATTAATCATTTATTACACGTGTATTAATCATTTATTACACGTGCTTTAATCATTTATTACACGCGTATTTAATCCTTTAGTACACGTGTATTTAATCATTTCTTACACGTGCATGAAATATTTATTACACGTGTATTTAATCATTTTTTACACGTGCATGAAATATTTATTACACGTGTATTTAATCATTTGTTACACGTGTATGAATTATTTATTACACGTGTATTTATCATTTATTACACGTGTATTCATTATTTATTACACGTGTAAGAATCATTTCTTACAAGCGTTTAAAATGCAAGAGTCACGAGGTTAAGCGACTTAAAAACTCGGACTGGGAATCCACATGAAAAACACTAAAGTTGGCCAAAAAATTATTGCAACAAATTTCAAACCCAAATTAAAGCATTAATTCCTGTGTCATATAATAAAAACTGTATATGCCAGTTAAGGCCGTTTACTTAACCTTCAGGATCACCTTTTGGATTAAATATTTCTTGTACAGGGATCACGTGACCATCGCTCAAGTAAGGGTACCGTCAAAATCGACCAGACAAAAACGGAAGAGCCGAATGAAAAATCGACAAAAAATCACAATAGGCAAAACTTTGCAACTTTGACATACGAGAAGAAATTCAAACCAATTATCTACCCTGAACAGATTGTTTTGATTTGCTACCTTGCGTATTTCGCGTGATATGCTATTCCTACTGATGCAGGTGTCGATCGCAAGAGCGGTCAAAAACGGAACGTTTTACGTCAATTTTTATGGGTATCTTGTCAAAAAGCGCTACATTTTAGCAATGACTTGGTGGATTGCTTTGAAACTTTCAGAATATTTTACCAACATACTAGAGATACTTCGTGCGAAAGTTTGGATCGTTACGGTTATTTATCCAGATGTGACGCAATGTTTCGAAAACTGTTGTTAAACTTGTCATAGGATTGTTCACTTGTGTCCAAAAAATTCATGACTTTGCATATCTACAGATAAATGATTGATACAGATTCTCTCCAAGTTTCATGTGCGTGTAGCCGCTGGCGTTAATTTACTAGTCATGCAAACACATGAGGAAAAAATGGAACGTTCACGCTGTTTCGCCCTTACAGCTGTTATTGCTGCGTGCCTCTTAAAACATGGTACGGTCACGCTTGGCTGGGCATCGCTGTGGTACCAGAATCATCGCTTAAATATGTACCGTGTTTAAAGGCCCAGCAAATTTGCGTCAGTGCTTACACGCACATAAAACTTTAGCAGTGTGTGTATCAATCATATTTCTAAAGACATGCAAAGTCATGAATGTTTTGGACCCAAGGGAACAGTCCTATGACAAGATTAAAAACTTCTTTCGAAAAATTGCATAACATTTTAACAAACACCTGTAACAATCCATAATTTCGCTCGAAGTATTTCGAGTATGTTGGTAAAATAATTTTTATTTTGAAAGTTTCAAAGCAATCCACCAAGTCATTGCTAAAGTGCAGACTTTTTTGTCATGATACCCCTAAAAAATGACGCAAAAAGTCCCGTTTTTGACCGCTCTTGCGAACGACACCTGATGGTGATCCTGAAGGTCAAGTGAACGGCCTTCTCTGGCATTAAAAGTTTTAATGAAATGACACAGGGATTAATGCTTTAATTTGGGTTTGAAATTTGTTGCAATAATTTTTTGGCCAAGTTTATATGCGTCTTCATCGCAAACTTCTTCTGGCTCATTACCAGACTGCAACAAATTGATGCAATGGTTCACCTTTTGGCGGGTCTGGTCCAAAAAAATCCCCTCTAGCGGCGTCGCCATTTTAAGAGATCAATCGCGCGCGAACCGGAAGTAGTATAGACGAGAGTTGTAGCTTTGCAAGTCGTGTATTTTCCGATTCAAGTTTTGATTTATTACATGTGTAATTAATCATTTCTTACACGTGTATTTAATCATTTACTACACGTGTATTTAATCATTTCTTACACGTGCATGAAATATTTATTACACGTGTATTTAATCATTTCTTACACGTGCATGAAATATTTATTACACGTGTATTTAATCATTTCTTACACGTGTATTAATTATTTATTACACGTGTATTAATCATTTATTACCCGTACATTAATCTTTTATTACACGTGTATTAATAATTTATTACACGTGTATTAATCATTTATTACACGTATATTAATTATTTATTACGCGTGTATTAATCATGTATTACACGCGTATTAATCATTTTTTACGCGTGTAATGGTTATGAGCCAAACGGCTTTCCATGATATGGCCCTTCGTGGTCGGCTGGGCGTTAAGCAAACAAACAAACAAACAAAAACCTCGACCCTCGTCTCGATTCCCGGTCTATGTTTAAACATTTAGTCCAAAACTTGATTAAATGTAAAACAAGTCGCGTAAGGCGAAAATACAATATTTAGTCAAGTAGCTGCCATTTTTCAGCAAGACCGTATACTCGTAGCATCGTCAGTCCACCGCTCATGGCAAAGGCAGTGAAATTGACAAGAAGAGCGGGGTAGTAGTTGCGCTAAGAAGGATAGCACGCTTTTCTGTACCTCTCTTTGTTTTAACTTTCTGAGCGTGTTTTTAATCCAAACATATCATATCTATATGTTTTTGGAATCAGGAACCGACAAGGAATAAGATGAAAGTGTTTTTAAATTGATTTGGACAATTTAATTTTGATAATAATTTTTATATATTTAATTTTCAGAGCTTGTTTTTAATCCGAATATAACATATTTATATGTTTTTGGAATCAGCAAATGATGGAGAATAAGATAAACGTAAATTTGGATCGTTTTATAAATTTTTATTTTTTTTTACAATTTTCAGATTTTTAATGACCAAAGTCATTAATTAATTTTTAAGCCACCAAGCTGAAATGCAATACCGAACCCCGGGCTTCGTCGAAGATTACTTGACCAAAATTTCAACCAATTTGGTTGAAAAATGAGGGCGTGACAGTGCCGCCTCAACTTTCACGAAAAGCCGGATATGACGTCATCAAAGACATTTATCAAAAAAATGAAAAAAACGTTCGGGGATTTCATACCCAGGAACTCTCATGTCAAATTTCATAAAGATCGGTCCAGTAGTTTAGTCTGAATCGCTCTACACACACACACACACACACACACGCACAGACAGACACACATACACCATACCCTCGTTTCGATTCCCCCTCGATGTTAAAATATTTAGTCAAAACTTGACTAAATATAAACAAGTCGCGTAAGGCGAAAATACAATATTTAGTCAAGTAGCTGTCGAACTCACAGAATGAAACTGAACGCAGCAAGACCGTATACTCGTAGCATCGTCACTCCACCGCCCGTGGCAAAGGCAGTGCCCGTGGAATTGACAAGAAGAGCGGGGTATTCGTTGCGCTAAGAAGGATAGCACGCTTTTCTGTACCTCTCTTCGTTTTAACTTTCTGAGCGTGTTTTTAATCCAAACATATCATATCTATATATTTTTGGAATCAGGAACCGACAAGGAATACGATGAAAGTGTTTTTAAATTGATTTCGAAAAAAAAAATTTGATAATAATTTTTATATATTTAATTTTCAGAGCTTGTTTTTAATCCAAATATAACATATTGATATGTTTTTGGAATCAGCAAATGATGGAGAATAAGATAAACGTAAATTTGGATCGTTTTATAAATTTTTAATTTTTTTTACAATTTTCAGATTTTTAATGACCAAAGTCATTAATTAATTTTTAAGCCACCAAGCTGAAATGCAATACCGAACCCCGGGCTTCGTCGAAGAGTACTTGACCAAAATTTCAACCAATTTGGTTGAAAAATGAGGGCGTGACAGTGCCGCCTCAACTTTCACGAAAAGCCGGATATGACGTCATCAAAGACATTTATCAAAAAAATGAAAAAAACGTTCGGGGATTTCATACCCAGGAACTCTCATGTCAAATTTCATAAAGATCGGTCCAGTAGTTTAGTCTGAATCGCTCTACACACACACACACACAGACACACACACAGACACACACACGCACACACGCACATACACCACGACCCTCGTTTCGATTCCCCCTCGATGTTAAAATATTTAGTCAAAACTTGACTAAATATAAAAAAGATTGGTTGATACAGAAAGCGAGCACATCCTAGCGTTCCTCGCGGCGAGAATTCCCCAAGATACACTACTTCCTCGCCCCATTCGTTTCCATCGACGGATCCTGTATAAGAAACTAGATGATTACCCGCTTCGCCGGGAAGAAGTAGAGCCGAATATCCGGCTTCGCCGGGAAGAAGTAGAGGAATACCCGGCTTCACCGGGATGAAAGCGTTGTGGACAGTGACCTTCTAAAAATAGTAATGGGAATATCCGGCTTCGCCGGGATGAAAGCGTTGTGGACAGTGACCTTCTAAAAATAGTAACGGGAATATGGATTGACGCCACACGAAGGAAGGGAGATAAACGCAAAACACTGGAGAAGATAAGGAAGAGTTACTGGGAATGGACCTGGGAAGATGAACAGAAAAACCAAAATCGGTTCAGCGCTGCGCGCTGAGAGTACGTGTTGAAAATTCTCATCGACCAGGTTGTGTCCGGGGTCTACCTGAATATGCCCACCAAATTTGAAGCAGATCCATCGAGAACTTTGGCCGTGCATCGCGAACACACACACACACACAGACAGACACACACACACACACACACACAGACAGACAGACAGACACAAGTCGTATATATATATAGATATATATATATATATATATATATATGTATAGATGGGGGACTGTGCTGCTGGTCGAAGAACATTTGTCTTCGCTGCTTTTACTCTTAAATGTCTGTTTTTGGAAAGAGTGCTGTTACAAAGTAGCACGTGTTTGGTGTTTTTTTGCATTTCGCCGCATTGACTGCCTTAGTACTTTGCTATAATCAACAACAACGACGACAACAACAACAACAACAGCAACAACAACAACAACAAATCATTACTCTGACAAGGGAAACAACCGCTGTGCATTGCTTTTTAATTTGCAGCAAGAGTATTGCCTCCCCTGGAGACCTTGTGCTCAGTTTTGGTCTGGACAGTCAAGTAGGCCCTATTACTTTTCATTGCTATTTAAACTGGATTCGTCCAGTAGTCAAGAGGCTAATTAGTTGGTGCATTGTACCGTAGATTGCGGATATCTGCTGCCCTGAGCCTGTTTAACGGTGGGTCTAATTTGAAAGTAGATTTAAGCTTTGATCTAACTTAGGTTTTAATTGAGATACGACGGCTCTGTTCTACCCGTCTTTTCTTACTGTGGCCGCTCGGCAATAACTAGTTTATTTCTGATCGGAGGGGGGTGTTTTTTTGAAAGTGTTAGTGACTAGACTCAGCATTTTAGTTTGACGCCGAATTTACCTCATGATCAAATTGAAAGTGAGTCATTCAAGCATCTGCTGTATTGTATTTGTTTCCTTCTCTGTTTTCAGAGTGCTCGCCCTCAGACCTATCAGACAGCTACCTCACTTACCTGGATTCTTTCCTTCATTCTTCACTGGCCTACTATGAACAAGAATCAGAGCTCACTGCCGACAGCCTACAGAACTGTTCCGCTCTGTGTCTCAGCCAACAGCTATGTCACTCTTTCGGCTTCCTTACTGGCATAGGCCTGCACGCCTGCCTTATGTTTGATGTCATAGCGGCTGATGTAATTCCGACCCGTTTCAGTCGCGTGTTCTCAGAGACTTTTTCACACGTAGGTGTTCAGGCTACATCAACGTTTTATCAGCGGAAATGTGCGTAGAATGGTTACTGACTTGGTCATGCAGGCATTGTAGACACCATTGCCATCACGAAGAAGGCTTTGGAATTGAGCGCTAAAGGGAGGTAAACCAACAGTCATATTACAGAAGGAACTTTGTAGCGGTTGAACTTTGAGTCGATTTTTGACGGAGAGGCTTAAATGAATGAAGAAAAACACAGTTTGGACCCTAACTCAGACCGAACTGGTCCACGGTGTGTCAACTGATTTCCGTTCATCCACAGGATGTTTCCGTTCATACACAGGATGTTTCCGTTCATACACAGGATGTTTCCGTTCATCCACAGGATGTTTCCGTTCATCCACAGGATGTTTCCGTTCATCCACAGGATGTTTCCGTTCATCCACAGGATGTTTCCGTTCATACACCGGATGTTTCCGTTCATCCACAGGATATTTCCGTTCATCCACAGGATGTTTCCGTTCATCCACAGGATGTTTCCGTTCATAGAGGGACTGGGTGGCCGAGTGGTAACGCACTTGCGCTCGGAAGCGAGAGGTTGCGTGTTCAGGCCTGGGTCAGGCCGCAATTTTCTCCCCCCTTTCCTAACCTAGGTGGTGGGTTCAAGTGCTAGTCTTTCGGATGAGACGAAAAACCGAGGTCCCTTCGTGTACACTACATTGGGGTGTGCACGTTAAAGATCCCACGATTGACAAAAGGGTCTTTCCTGGCAAAATTGTATAGGCATAGATAAAAATGTCCATCAAATACCCGTGGGACTTGGAATAAAGTTAAAAAAAATTCCATCTCACACGGCATTAAGTCTCAGGAAACATGAATACACGCATGCAGGAAAAAAAAATATGGGTAGCGCCGTATATATGGCAGCTCGCTTTCCCCGGGGAGAAAGCAGCCCGAATTTCCATGAGGGTAACCTCACTGGACTGTAAATCTTATCCAATCCAATCCAATCCAATCCACAGGATGTTTCCGTTCATACACCGGATGTTTCCGTTCATCCACAGGATGTTTCCGTTCATCCACAGGATGTTTCCGTTCATCCACAGGATGTTTCCGTTCATCCACAGGATGTTTCCGTTCATCCACAGGATGTTTCCGTTCAACAGCCTCATTTTCGTCACTTGCTTGGGGAAAAACGTTGTGGTAAGTCGTGTGGGCAGCGCGCTTGTGTGATATTGAAAGAATAAGGTAGCGAAATGGTTGGGCTATGTGTACGATAAGTACCAAGGTGCTAGTAATCCTAATCATAAACTTGACTAAATGTAAAAAGGACTGATAGAGCCTGGATAATGTTTTTTTTCTTGATTTGTCTAATTTCTGCTCATTATTATCACTGGTGAAGCAAATGGCATGACAGTAGTAAGTACAAATGTACGTGTCACTTATTTCAGTCTTAGCTGCAGTGCTGCAAAGCAAGCAAAACTGCATACATCAATCTTCGTTCTTATCAAAACACCCAGAAAGCTCCGTCACCGAACACATTACTGAAAAGCGTACGAACGGAAACAATTTTATGAAAGTGGTACGAACGGATACATTTTGTCGTCAAAATCAGTACGAACGGACACAAAACTGTTTTTTGCAAATTCAATTCATCGTATGGTTCACATAGGTCCAATATCACACGCATTCGTACATTGTGCTATCTGACAACCATTGGAACACACAGAACTTGTAGTGGGGGCCTGTTTCGCTCTGATCTAACGAATGTGTATGAACGGAAACGCTGTTCGTACGAACGGAAACATGCACTTTTGTACGAACGGAAACATGGTGTATGAACGGAATCTGCATGTTTTCAAAAGACAAATGATTGTGCAAAACCCATGTGTTTCTATTAACTTCTGTTCAAGCGAAATGTCGTAACAGGCAATGGTTTTGGTGATCATGTGCAAATCAGGGGTCAGATTCGATAATAGAACGAGAAATACAAGAAAATGTTTAAAAAATCAGGCAATTCTGCCACGTTCGGCCTGCTTGTGTTATCATGAGGATTACTAGCACCTTGGTACTTATCGTACACATAGCCCAAAAAACCAATTATCTACCTTATTATTTCAATATCACACAAGCGCGCTGCCCACACGACTTACCACAACATTATTTCCCCAAGCAAGTGACGAAAATGAGGCTGTATGAACGGAAACATCCGGTGTATGAACGGAATCAGTTGACACACCGTGTGGTCATAATAACGCAGAATTATATGTTTTCAGTTGATCGCAACCCTTCGCCATCGTTCACGGGGCAGGCAACTCCCTAAAATCTTCATCAGAGTGAAGTCCCTTTTGTTGTCATTACTGCTGTTTGAACGACGTAATCAAACAAAAGCAAACGGAAGAGATAAAATTCCATTCTGCGCTTCAGTGATAGGTTCATGTACGTAAAGCTTACACCTAACTGGTCGCAATAATAAATAATTGATCACAGATGCCGTAAGCTGCCTGCTTCGCGTGTTATGAACGGACATGCAACAGCGACAACAAAGGGGGCTTCACTGTGGTGAAGGGTTCACGGGAGTTGCCTGCCCCATAAACGATGGCGACTTCCAGTTGCAAACAACAGACAATAATTAATTCTGCATTATTACGACCAGTTCGGTATTAGTTAGGTTCAAACATTATTATGCCTATTCTATTCATGCGTGTCCGTCCATCAAATCGAGCCAAACTGAGCTAAGCCCGCCCGCTGCAAATTCCCTTACGTTATATGACTTCTTCTAGATGGCTTTGGTGTAAAAGTGTGTGTGTGGCAAGTTTGTATCTGTTGGATATTCTTAGGATTGTATAACTGAATGGATTGATACAGGTCGCAATAGGATCAAGTGTGGGTCAATAAGTGGGAAGTGAACGGTTTTTTTAAGAAGGTAGAACAGCATTTTTTTTTTTTTTGGGGGGGGGGGGGGGTTATGACAATAACTAGTTTGTTATGGGGGCCAGGAGGCCCCCATTCATACGGTTAGTTTCGAGGTTGACCATGGGCAGCGCCATTTTGTTGTGAAATACGTCATCAGTTTGTGTACACAGGAAGTTGTGACATCCGTCACCCTATGGGAGGGGTGAAGGCAACATTGTTCATCAGTAGAAAGTTGTGAAATCCGTCACCTTATGGGAGGGGTGAAGGCAAAATTGGTCATCACTGAGTTTGTGTAACACAGGAAGTTGTGAAATACGTCACCCTATGGGAGGGGTGACAGCAAAAAACATCATAGGTCGAACTGTGCAGGGTCAACCGCAACAAACTCAAACCATTCATACTATCAGAGACATACATTGAAGAGATGCGAAGCAAGGCCGCTCGCGTGGGCTCTTGGGGTACCGCGCTCGGTCAGCGTGACCTCGCGCGATTGTCAGCCATCATCCCGTACTATGTTGTTGTTCGCTTGCTCTCTGACACCGATTTGAAGTGCTTTTTTGTCATATTTCTTTGGATATATCCAGCTTCAGACGAGAGATGTTCATCAGCTAAATATCACTGCAATTTAATGGGATATGGCAGGAAGATAGTACATTGGCTGAATTTTAAGAAAATCTAATTAGTTTTGTACATAACACAATATAAAGGTGGATATTTGGGTATAATTGTATTTATTGTTATCGCAGTTAATTTTGAAGGTTTACATGGTTCTCAACACACTCAGTCTCAACCAATCATTGTAAGTCTCCAATGATTTGCATAGCTTAAATTTAATGTTTGTTCTAAGGGATGAACCTCAGTCTCATGTATTTGGGCCTTAGGAACTCATTTTTCAGCTTCGCCAATTCCTCGTAAAATAGTCGATAAAATATGTGACTTCATAAATATTAAAAAAAAACAAATTATGCTTTTTTCTGAAAGATCAGAGGTTCATCCTTTAGCAAACAGTATAAAAAAGAAAAACCCAAAGTTTCTTTGCTATATCTCAAAAGGTTCTTGAGATATCCTTTGAAAACTGCCGACAAATGTGAATTTCGACTAATTTTTTGACCCTCAAAATTCAGGAAAACAATAGCATGTTTGATCTTGCCTTCAGCTCCTGTCCTAATGTCCACCTGGATTATAGGGTAGATCCTCCCTCTCAGCTTGCAACTCATTCATGGTCAGTCTCTGGCGCCTGCGGGTGATTCTGGCCTTCTGCCTTCTCAATCACTTTGTACATGATCAACAGTTTCTTCTGGGAAGTTGTGGGCGTGTCCCCTGTGAAAATCGAATCGATTTCAGTCACCAAATTGTCATCGCTCACACTCGCACTGTTGTGAACCGATGCCGGCGATGGAGTCGAACACTGTTCAAAACATACTTTCTTCGCTTTCGAACCTCCTGGCGTGTGTTGGTTTCCCATAAACTTTCTTTTCTTCGAGAAGTTGACACCTTTTTTTCTCTGAAACATTTTCGGAGGTGGTTTGCACACATGCAACACAATACAACTCCAACCTTGAATGAAAATCTCCACTGCAGAGCAAAACAATGTTGCTTCCGGTGGGAGAGAGAAGGGAGCAGCTTGAGATGAATTTCATGGATTGAGCCATTTAGTCAGTCAGTCACACGATGAAATCAGAACAGAAGTTATGTCTCACAGCTTCAATACGGCATGCACAGCACAAGACCAGTTGGGGTAAAATTCAAAAACAGTGTCCCAAATTTAAGGATGCTGTTGCAATCTACCAAACTTCACAGACAGAGAGGAGCATGGTACTGTGATGAAACTCATGCAAAATCGTGGTAAAAAGCGACGGTTTGATTTTGAAGTTCGATTTATTTCGTTATCTTTATTTGCATGTTCGAAGGGACATAACCAATATTGACGGACAGTTGATTTGGGACACTGTTCTTGGATGTTACTGGTTATGGTTTCTCCATGCGTATTCGGGACCACAGCGCGTGTTGGATTTTAGAAATGAAACATGTGTTGAAACACTTTCTACACAGGATAGAATGAAAGATGTCTACGCGCATGACATTGATATGACATGACGTGACTAGTGTCCTTTCTTGGAATGCTGAATCCGAAAATTGACAGCCTGAATTCCAAAACATTGATAGTCTTGAATTTTCCATGACCTTATTCCATTCTTCACGCGCGAAAAAAAAAGTTTATTTTACCCACAGCTGTAGAATGGCTGGACGTTGACTTTGTATGGTTCGGTACGTAACTTGTTTCACGAACATCGTACCTCGCTTCCAGTCGAGCGCGAAACTCTGTCCGAATGTTTCTCTCTCGTTCCTTTCCGCTGTATGTCTCAGCTGTACATATCTTTGTCGTATTAGTGCAAATCCATTGGTAACATAAGCAAGCCATTTTTGATGACAGCTTCCATTGTCAGTGAATGGAAACAGAATGTACTCTGTTGTGCCATTGTATGATCTTTTCGGTGTTGTCACATTTGTGAAGACAAGAAACAGTTGTTAACCCGTGATTTGTAAAAATGTAAAACATTTTACAAATCACGGGGCGGGGCGCGCCCTCGATTTGTAACATGTTTTACAAATCACGTAAATGCGACAGATAGTTTCTTGTCATCTCCAAAGTCAAGGGATTTTTCTTTTTTCATCTATTAGATTTTTTTGGATTTTATTTTATGACTTCATTGTTCCATCGCTGGGAAATTCGGGTTTGTTTTCTTTGTTATGCTAAAAATCGTAATATTTTATCCAGCGGGCCCAAACCACCCCCCCCCCCCCCCCCACCATAGAGGCTCTAAACAACAAATACTAGTTATAATAAAAGGCATGTATTTCTTTGTGGATTGCGATATTTTTACATTTTTACAAATCGCGGTTTTAGGTTCGACGTAATTTGTAAAATGTTTTTACATTTTTACAAATCACGGGTTAACAACAGTTGAAGTGTGCACATTTTTTGTCCATATATAATTTTTCCAATTATTTTCGTAATTAAAATACAAAAGTGTACCAAATATATCTGATCATTTTTTGAATGTTCCCTGAAATACCAAAATAATATATGTTTCATTCAAAAATACATCAAAATTAATGTCCTTATAAACAAAATATTAACGAATTTTACAACCTGTAATCGCCTCTTGGCAATCGAAAAATATGTTAAATGGTGTTTAATTCATTACGAACCTCAAACTTATAATTATTTGCTTTTCTTAAACCCATCTTATCTAACAAAATATTGTTTGGGTAAATTCAGTGTATTTTTTTTTTCAGAGCAACAGACGTAATCTATCTGTTTTTGTACATTATGTTTTATAGCCAACAAACAGTGTCAGTGTCTCATTTTCAAATATACTGTAAAATCCCTAGCATACGCCCCCCCCCCCCCCTCTCCGCACATATTTCGGGTAAAAGTAGGGGGTGGGCGTTTGCTAGGTATACACCCCTTTGCAAGATAAAGTGTCATCACATTTTCACGAGAAAAAAAGTGATACAACCATGTGATTTATGCAATTTTAATAAAAAAATAAAAATAAACACACCGTTTGTTTACGCAAATAAAGATCAACGTTCTGTGATAGAAAAAAAACAAGTCGCGTAAGGCGAAAATACAATATTTAGTCAAGTAGCTGCCATTTTTCAGCAAGACCGTATACTCGTAGCATCGTCAGTCCACCGCTCATGGCAAAGGCAGTGAAATTGACAAGAAGAGCGGGGTAGTAGTTGCGCTAAGAAGGATAGCACGCTTTTCTGTACCTCTCTTTGTTTTAACTTTCTGAGCGTGTTTTGAATCCAAACATATCATATCTATATGTTTTTGGAATCAGGAACCGACAAGGAATAAGATGAAAGTGTTGATAATAATTTTGATAATAATTTTTATATATTTAATTTTCAGAGCTTGTTTTTAATCCGAATATAACATATTTATATGTTTTTGGAATCAGCAAATGATGGAAAATAAGATAAACGTAAATTTGGATCGTTTTATAAATTTTTATTTTTTTTTTACAATTTTCCGATTTTTAATGACCAAAGTCATTAATTAATTTTTAAGCCACCAAGCTGAAATGCAATACCGAACCCCGGGCTTCGTCGAAGATTACTTGACCAAAATTTCAACCAATTTGGTTGAAAAATGAGGGCGTGACAGTGCCGCCTCAACTTTCACGAAAAGCCGGATATGACGTCATCAAAGACATTTATCAAAAAAATGAAAAAAACGTTCGGGGATTTCATACCCAGGAACTCTCATGTCAAATTTCATAAAGATCGGTCCAGTAGTTTAGTCTGAATCGCTCTACACACACACACACACGCACGCACGCACACACACACGCACATACACCACGACCCTCGTTTCGATTCCCCCTCGATGTTAAAATATTTAGTCAAAACTTGACTAAATATAAAAAGAACACAAGTGACCTTGATTTTTCTCATTCTCAGAATAACGTCAGCACAAACACAGTTTCTTCTCTTGTTTGGAGACCCTCTTCCAAGTATTCCATCACAACTTGTTCAACTTCTTCAGATCTAACTGGCGGTCTTTCAGACAACTTTCATTTTTCCTTTTCTTTCCCGTATTGCTGTTCGAATATGTTTCTGTGTTCTCTCCACTCTCTCATTCTTTTTTCTGTCAAAAGAAAACTCGCGGGCACATAACGAAACATTGCCTGCAGCTTTGTTTTCAAGATATCTCAGGGCTTTCAGTTTGTATGTCACTGTATTATGATTTGTGCTTCGGCATGGCTGAACATAAGCTTAGAAAGGAAGTGCTTGTCAACGAGAGAAGTGTTCAACACTCAATAAAAGACGTCACTGAACGACGTCACTGAAAGACATGACGTAACTTTATCCCCCCCCCCCCCCCCCAAAAAAAAAAGGCGAACCAATGAACAGTGTGCACAAATCGTAGATACAGGAGGCCGACTGTCTTAAAACAAATTTAAAAAACAAACAAGAAGAGCAAACGCTCGATCGAGTCACTTTCGCAGTTCTGAATATTATATGAGGCATCAGATGGACAGGAAGAAATTGCTATTCACAACACAATGAGTCACGTTCACATAAAATTTGAGCCCGGTCACTTTTATAGTTTCCGAGAAAAGCCCAACGTTAAGTTGTGTGTTGCCGAACAGAAAAGGCTAGTTATCTCCCTTGTTTTTCTGATAACGTTCGTAAAAGGCTACAGATGTAAATACTTTGATGTAAAGAATAATCCTACAAAGTTTCAATCACATCCGATGAACTTTGTCAAAGATATAAAATGTCTAATTTTTCCTTTGACGCTGACCTGTGACCTTGAAAAAGGTCAAAGGTCAACGAAACCATCGTTAAAGTGTAGAGGTCATTGGAGGTCACGACTAAACAAAATATGAGCCCGATCGCTTTGATAGTTTCCGAGAAAAGTCCAACGTTAAGGTGGTGTCTACGGCCGGCCGGCCGGACGGACGGCCGGCCGGCCGGACGGCTGGCCGGACAGACTAACACTGACCGATTACATAGAGTCACTTTTTCTCAAGTGACTCAAAAACCGGGGTGAGCGTTTGCTAGGTATAGTGACCCCCCTGCACAACATTTGGCCGAAAGTAGGGGGTGGGCGTTTGCTAGATAGGCCTACTGGGCGTTTGCCAGGGATTTTACGGTATATGTTTTCTTTGCCAACAAGTACAGGCGAAATTTGTACATCAAAATCAACTAAGCATGTTCTTACATACTTTGGCGTAATGTAACCAACTCATATTCTCAATAAACTCAAACAATCAGATGTGACGTCTTTAACCTGCTGTTATCTTATATTGAGAGGATCTGTGTGTGTGTGTGCGTGTGTGTGTGTGTGCGTGTGTGTGTGTGTGTGTGTGTGTGTGTGTGTGTGTGTGTGTGTGTGTGTGTGTGTGTGTGTGTGTGTGTGTGTCTCTCTCTCTCTCTGTTTCTGTATATCTGAGGTTTGGTTTGGTTTGGTTTATTGGTTGTTCTTGTGTGTTTTGTTGTTGTTTTAAAGTGTGTGTAAAGCTTCTTTTTTCATGTTTGAATGGGTTTGTTGGGTGTTTCTTTGTGTGGAGGGGTGGGTGGTAAAAAAATTAATTCTTTCTTTCTTTATTTGGTGTTTAACGTCGTTTTCAACCACGAACGTTATATCGCGACGGGGAAAGGGGAGGGAGATGGGATAGACCCACTTGTTAATTGTTTCTTGTTCACAAAAGCACTAATCAAAAAATTGCTCCAGGGGCTTGCAACGTAGTACAATATATTACCTTACTGGGAGAATGCAAGTTTCCAGTACAAAGGACTTAACATTTCTTACATACTGCTTGACTAAAATCTTTACAAACATTGACTATATTCTATACAAGAAACACTTAACAAGGGTAAAAGGAGAAACAGAATCCGTTAGTCGCCTCTTACGACATGCTGGGGAGCATCAGGTAAATTCTTCCCCCTAACCCGCGGGGGGTAAAAAAAAAATAATAATAAAATAAATAAATAAATAAATACTAAAACAATTCTCTCGCACTAGCAAAACGAAGATAAAATCTACCATCGTGAAATATTCCAAATGTTCACCGAGTGTTAGAAAGGTGTTTTTAGTAAACTTTTGTCCGTGAGAACTGCATTTTTATTTTAAAAACTAGATGAATACCCGCTTCGCGGGGTACCCAGCTTCGCCGGACCCGGCGAACCCGGGTGAGTGGCGCACCATACGCGATTGACGCCACACGAAGGAAGGGAGATAAACTCGCAAAACACTGGAGAAGATAAGGAAGAGTTACTGGGAATGGATATACAGAAAAACCATAAAAACCAAAATCGGTTCAGCGCTGCGCGCTGAGAGCACATGTTGAAAATTTTCATCGACCAGATTGTGTCCGGGGTCTACCTGAATATGCCCACCAAATTTGAAGCAGATCCATCGAGAACTTTGGCCGTGCATCGCGAAGTGACAGAAAGACAGACAGACATACACAAGCCGTATATAGATATAGAAGAAGATAGAAGATACAGAACAATGAGAACATTATTATGGTGTTGTAAGCATTAAAAAAGTTGTCAAGTAAAAATGGAATGTTCAAACAGAATAAAGCTTGTGCTTGTCAGGATTTATAAACCACAGACCTCACTTTACTGCAAAAAGAAACCTGATTTTTACAGTCCAAATAAAACTATCAAAATACAATGTAATATAAATGCACCAATGTCTTCTCTAAATTAAACACAGACCCTGTTTACATCCTGTAACTCATGTTAAAACGAAGCAAAGTTCTGACGAAAAAAAACGCACATTCGCAGTCAAGATAACCTGAGAACGGCTATCGTTTCCTTGAGAAAAACCTAGCAGACTGGCCAATCTTACATAACTACACACAACGTGCTATTGCAGATCCATTCAAGTACATGCACTCTGTACCGGTCTGCAGAAATAATGTACCGCCCATCAAAACAACCACATTGTTGAAACAAGCCCTATCCCAGTACAAAGCAACATCACAACGTGGCATACTTCTTTCTTCATTTTCAAAAACGACAGTGGAACCACCTTTTTAAGACCCCTTGAGAAAATCAGGTCTTAAAAAAGATGAATTATTAAAATGGAGATAGATTTACGGAGGTTACAA
Organism: Littorina saxatilis; assembly: GCF_037325665.1. Classification (NCBI taxonomy): domain Eukaryota; kingdom Metazoa; phylum Mollusca; class Gastropoda; order Littorinimorpha; family Littorinidae; genus Littorina; species Littorina saxatilis. The sequence continues at coordinate 20,505,734 of NC_090247.1, forward strand.
ACAGAAAATTGGAGAAAAAAAGCAAGCAGGTCCAAATAAAAACAAGTCGCGTAAGGCGAAATTACTACATTTAGTCAAGCTGTGGAACTCACAGAATGAAACTGAACGCACTGCATTTTTTCACAATGACTGTAGTCCGCCGCTCGTGCAAAACGCAGTGAAACTGACAAGCCTGTTTAGCGCGGTAGTGGTTTCGCTGTGCTGCATAGCACGCTTTTCTGTACCTCTCTTCGTTTAACTTTCTGAGCATGTTTTTAATCCAAACATATCATATCTATATGTTTTTGGAATCAGGAACCGACAATTCGAGGAATAAGATGAAACTGTTTTTAAATCGATTTCGGAAATTTTATTTTAATCATAATTTTTATATTTCTAATTTTCAGAGCTTGTTTTTAATCCAAATATAACATATTTGTATGTTTTTGGAATCAGAAAATGATGAAGAATAAGATGAACGTAAATTTGGATCGTTTTATAAAAAAACAAGAAGAGCAAACGCTCGATCGAGTCACTTTCGCAGTTCTGAATATTATATGAGGCATCAGATGGACAGGAAGAAATTGCTATTCACAACACAATGAGTCACGTTCACATAAAATTTGAGCCCGGTCACTTTTATAGTTTCCGAGAAAAGCCCAACGTTAAGTTGTGTGTTGCCGAACAGAAAAGGCTAGTTATCTCCCTTGTTTTTCTGATAACGTTCGTAAAAGGCTACAGATGTAAATACTTTGATGTAAAGAATAATCCTACAAAGTTTCAATCACATCCGATGAACTTTGTCAAAGATATAAAATGTCTAATTTTTCCTTTGACGCTGACCTGTGACCTTGAAAAAGGTCAAAGGTCAACGAAACCATCGTTAAAGTGTAGAGGTCATTGGAGGTCACGACTAAACAAAATATGAGCCCGATCGCTTTGATAGTTTCCGAGAAAAGTCCAACGTTAAGGTGGTGTCTACGGACGGCCGGCCGGACAGACTAACACTGACCGATTACATAGAGTCACTTTTTCTCAAGTGACTCAAAAATGTTATTACAATTTTCAGATTTTTAATGACCAAAGTCATTAATTAATTTTTAAGCCACCAAGCTGAAATGCAATACCAAAGTCCGGCCTTCGTCGAAGATTGCTTTACAAAACTTTCAATCAATTTGATTGAAAAATGAGGGTGTGACAGTGCCGCCTCAACTTTTACAAAAAGCCGGATATGATGTCATCAAAGACATTTATCGAAAAAAAGAAAAAAACGTCTGGGAATTTCATACCAAGGAACTCTCATGTAAAATTTCATAAAGATCAGTCCAGTAGTTTACTCTGAATTGCTCTACATACACACACACACACACACACACACACACACACAGTCACACACACACACAGTCACCACGACCCTCGTCTCGATTCCCCCTCTATGTTAAAACATTTAGTCAAAACTTGACGAAATGTAATGATGACATGATGTTTTGACCAATGGGAGCACAATCAATGTATATCCTGTAACCTTCTGACCCGAGTGACGCAACAGATTTGTCCTGTGAAATTAAAATACTGTTGAATAGTATTTTAGTTTCATCCAAACTCACTGTTCACAAAGAGATTTTTGAAACCATCAAACGCAAAGTAAATGACTTAGTTGAAGGCGCTAAAACTGCTTTCTTCTCTGCCCAGATTATAGGTAGTAGAACATGCAAAGAACTTTTTCAAAATTTCAATTCTCTGCTTGGAAAACAGACGGTTTCCAGCCTCCCCACCACCCATGACCCCAAGGACCTGCCAACTGTATTTTCTGACTACTTCACTGAGAAGATCGAAACCATCAGAAATAGCTTTCCTCCACCAGTGGCTTCGCCTCCGGCTTCACAATTCTCTGGTTCTTTGTTGGATAACTTCACTCCTGTATCTGAGCAGTTTGTTTTGAAGATTTTGAAGAACACAGTGCCAAAGTCTTGTGAGCTAGACCCCATCCCTACCAACTTGTTTTATGAAAACCTTGACCTTTTTCTTCCCATCATAACCAACATAATCAACTCTTCTCTCACTTCTGGCACTGTGCCAATGGACTTGAAAACTGCAGTAGTTAAACCTTTGATCAAGAAACCATCTCTGGATAAAAATCAGTTGAAAAACTATAGGCCTGTTTCCAACTTGCCATTCATTTCTAAAATTCTGGAAAAAGTAGTGCTTAGTCAGCTTCTCTCCCACCTTGAAACCAACAACCTCTGCAACCCTCTTCAGTCAGCGTATAGGGCTGGCCACAGCACCGAGACTGTTTTGCTTCGTGTTGTGAATGACATTCTTTCTGCTCTGGATAATGATGACCTATCAGTTCTGCTTCTCTTGGATAACTCAGCTGCGTTCGATACGATCGATCGATCACTCTGTTCTGCTCTCTCGTCTCGAATCTGTTTTTGGCATTCACTCTACCGCTCTTCACTGGTTTAGTTCATATCTACAGGGCCGTAGTCAGTATGTGTCTGTCAATAATCTCTCATCTCCTCCATCTCCTCTCTGTTTCGGCGTTCCCCAGGGATCAGTTCTAGGCCCAGTTTTATTTGTACTATACACCACTCCTCTCTCTGCCGTCATCAAGCAACACGCAGTCAATCACTACCTCTTTGCAGACGACACACAACTCCAACAAGCATGCAAGCCTACAGAAATCCAAGCGGTGACGCACACTCTCCAAAACTGCACTTCAGATATTAAATCATGGATGACAAACAATATGCTCAAGTTAAATGATGACAAGACTGAATTTCTTCTTTTCTCTGGAGCTTCCTCTTCGACCACTTCCCTTCCAGCCTCCATCACAGTAGGTTCTAGTGACATTTCTCTCTCTGATAGTGCTAGGAATCTTGGGTTCATCATGGACTCCCACCTCTCAATGAAACAACACATCAAAAAAGTCTGTCAGACATGTTACTTTGAGATCAGAAGAATAGGTTCCATAAGAAAATTTCTCACTGTTGATGCCACTAAAACTCTCGTTACATCCTGCATTCTGTCCAGATTAGATTACTGCAACTCCCTTCTCATAGGCTGCCCTGACTCCACTCTCCAACCCTTGCAAAAAGTACAACACTCTGCTGCACGTCTCATTTTCAGAGCACAGCATCGACAACCCTGCACTCCTCTCATGAAAGAACTTCACTGGCTTCCTGTATCTGAACGTATTAGGTATAAAGCTGCCTGCTTCTGCTACAATATCATCTCTGAATCGGCACCTGCCTATCTTTCTGAACTGGTCTCTCTCTACACTCCCTCTCGCACCCTTCGTTCTTCTGATGATGCTCGACTTCTCTGTCAAGGTCGCTTTAAACGCAAGGCTCATGGCTTCCGCACGTTTTCGTATTATGGACCTCAGTTATGGAATTCACTCCCCTTTCAATTACATCACTCTCCATCCATTTCATCTTTTAAGTCCAATTTGAAAACTCACTTGTTCCAACAACACTACGGATAGTTCCTTAGTATAGAGTCTGGGGATGTGAGATGTGCATGATGTGTTGTTTGAATCTGACAGTGATTGTATGATTTTTGTATACAGTACATGTATTGTTGTCCCGCGCTTTGAACTTTTGATAAGGCGCTTTATAAATGCCCGTTATTATTATTATTATTATTATGAGAGCATTGGGACAATAACAGATTTATCCTTTATCAATATTACCAGTGGGAAAGTCATGAATTTCTCAGTAATACAGTGAAAGCCCCCTTCTATTAGTCCCTCCAAATTAAGACTCACTCAGTTTTGAGACCGCGATTTTTCAGATTTCCTGTTCATAGGCTCTGTAAATTTATCCTCCATTTTAGGACTCCCTCCTTTTTAAAGGTGGTCGTCTACATTTTTGGTTTTTTTCAATAATTTTATGGTTAGATTTCGCTAAAAAGTTATGTCAGATGATGAACGGACCATGGGGAAAAAAGTTATAGAAAAAAAAAATGTATGTAAAAAAAGATTTTATTTTTGGGTAGCGTGACTCACGCTTCCAATATTTTGTTTTCTGTTTGCTGAGAACATGTGCTTTGCCTAAAAATACTGACCAATCAAATTCAAGTCACTATGCTTATAGCCACGCCCAAACAAGTGCAGCAACAGTTTGACACTGGAATGCTGTCCACGCCTTTTTTAAACGCACGAAATGCACGGGATTTGAGAGAAGTTTTGCGCTTGGCATTTCCCAAATAAGGATATCCTACTATGAGTACTACGCTGGAATACTACAATGAATTTTCAAACGGCTACACTGGCTTCGTCTTTCCTGATCGAAAGGGGGTGTATTGTTGATATTTGTAGATAATAGACTCTGCATTTTAATGGTCAAATGGCGATTTCGGTATAAAAATGTAGACAAAGACCTTTAAGACCTGGTTTTCTCAAATTTTTGGAGGTCTTAAAACGGGCGTTCCACTGTATTCATGAATTTTGTCAGAGGCGATCATAGCTGACTTAAAAAACACCTTCATACTCACTGTCACAAGTATGGCTCTGTCCACACACACTTGGTCTTTATACAATAACTTGAAGTCACACTGAAAAGATGCAGTTTTGAAATCTTACTTGTTTTTGCAACTTTCCTATACAAGAAACCAAACACACACACATAAAAACAGCCTTATTTCCAAGAACAACTACTTTAGACCACGATTTCAACATTCCCATATGGGAAGCCAACAACAAACAAACAAAAAACACATAAAAACAGCCTTATTTCCAAGAACCATTACTTTTGACCAAGATTTCAACATTCCCATATGGGAAGCCAAACACACACACACACACACACACACACACACACACACACACACACACACACACATAAAAACAGCCTAATATTTCCAAGAACCACCACTTTAGACCAAGATTTTACTGGAGCAAAAGGTTATACAGTAGTTTATCTCTGTGTGTCCACTCGGAGTCAGAGCATGGAGATATTACTCACATGAATCGGTACGATGGAAGATAAATAAACATGGAAATAAGCATATCAAAATCAAAACAAATGAGATAAAAATGGAGGGAAGAACATAACAGATACATGTATGTATTTTTACGTATTCATTAAATCTATACATGGATATGTTTTAGATTTGATGCTCAACCAATGTGACAAGACATTTGGAGCATTTCTTTCTCTTTCTTTCCACACAATCACTGACTGGCTGACACACACACTCTATCTCTATCTTTCACACACACACACACTCTTTCTCCCTCACACACACACATGACACTCTCTCACACACTTAAACACTCTCTCTCTCTCACACATACACTCCCTCTCTCTCTCTCACACACACAAACACACTCTCTCTCACACACACTCTCTCTCACACACACTCGCACACACACACACTCTCTCTCTCTCTCTCTCTCTCTCTCTCTCTCTCTCTCTCTCACACACACACACACACACACTATCTCTCACACACACACATAACATGTGCGGGTGCACACACACACACACACACACACACACACACACACACACACACACACACACACACACACACACCAAGTGACCAATATACAGTATTTATCTTCCAGTATTTTCTACAAAGAAAACATTACATAAAAAATATACCTGCTTAAAATTTAAACACTTGATGCCAAGCATAACCTTTTCAAGTAAAATAACATAACAATAATAAATTTATACATTAAAATACATAAAGAAAAGTACAATACACTTAAAAAAATATTTTTAAAAAACCTAAAGTTAAGTGGCATACAACTCTATCAAATGAATTTTAAGTAACTATTTAATAAAAAATAAAAAAACGTAGGTTGATACATACCGTCAAACACATCAGGCTGAACAATAGTAAATAGCACAGAGGGAATGTTAGTATCATAACTTCGGGTGTTGTAGTTTTTCTTGTGCTCTCCACAAAACATGACATATTCCAAGCAGACTGTCATTCTCTTCTGATAAAACTTAATGTGAACAAAATGTAAATTCTCCTTCCTCCTTTCGAAAATGCCCAACCCCCCCCCCCCCCCCCCCCCCCCCCCTCTCCTCTTCCCACACACAGAAACATTTTAACAACCCCCTCCCAGTTTTTGACCACCAACGCATTTCCTTAAGATCAAGAAAATGAGGGTTTCCTTTCCTGTACTAGAACCAGATCTTCAAAAGTTGATAAATATTTTTAATTTCACAGATTTAGTTTCCGGTCACTCCCCTTACACACTATTTCATGTTCAACATAGATAAATGTATTTCACATTTTTCAACACAAAGCAAAGTACATGTATACAACTGAGTCTCCTGCAGAGTTTGAAAAAAAAAGGCATTCAAGATAAATATCACAGCTCAGCAATGGATAACACTGAACAATTGAGTGTTTGTACCATAAACCACAAGTTGCCATGATGGACGCATTTAAAAATGGATACAGTATCACGATGTACAAGGTAGAGATCTCTGTAAATAGAACAGGTATTGGACGGAATTTGAATGACTTGACCTTAGAACTCGTCTTGTTTTGTATTGAAGATAAATTCATAACAAATAAGCAAAATTGCCATATACAACCCAAGAACTGACACAACACTGTTCTAGTGACAATAACATTCATACAGGAAAGATTAGGCACAACAACAAAAAATTCTGTTTACGGTATCCCGACCGACCTTATTTTTTCGCGCGACCTTAGACTCTTTTTTGGCATTTGGGGAAAAAAAACCAAAAAACACTTAAAAATATGTTTAAAAAATAAAAATAAAAAAATAAAAAATAAATCCCGACCTAACGACCCTATGTTTTTTGCCTATGTTACTGTAAACAGACTTTTTTTTTTTGCCTTATATGAAAAAAAGAAGTGACTTACGTTCAGTACATGTACATCTTTTATGGTATTATCTTTTTATGAAGCCCAGAATATATTCGAAATAAGCATGAAAGATTAACAGAAATTACAACCTGTCTTATCAAAAACAGAGCCACGGAAAGACCACAATAAAAGTAATGTCAGATTTAACTTTCATGTTCTTTCCTGAAAGCAAAGCTCAAGACTTTAAATGTTGTATGAACTGATCACCCATGCCTCTCTGTTTTTCTTATGCTTCTTACTTAATACCAGTCCTGTCATGACAATGAATACTACACATTGATCTAAGAAGCCCAACCACAGTCTCGATCAGTTCTCAATTAAGTTAATGTCAATAACAGCCCACATAAAAACAATCACAAAGTACAAAACATTGGCTATTCAGATTTATAAAAAAATTAAAAAAATAAAAATAAAAAGCCCTGCACACACCCAGTAACAAAGCATGAACACATGTACTCCCTCTCCAGTACCAGGTTTTTTAACCCGGATCAGATTTCACAGAAACTTCCCATTTTAGCAACAGCCAGTTCCACAGCAATTCACAAGACACAGGGAATTCCTGATTCAATGACGGCCGGGTACATCAAATAGCCAATCTGGTAATCACAAGCACAGAATATATCCCCATTTTGACAACAAGGTAAACGGTCAAACAAACTGAGGTATTTTTCTTCAAGAAGAAGCCATCAAACAACTGAGCTCAAAACACTGAACCAAACAAAATCTAACATCATCAAATCATCTGCACAAGTCTTCTTTCATTAGTTAAACAAAGAAGTAATTGTGAATGGGAAGTGTGCCTTGGAAGGGTGAATGTTGGTATACTCCCATAGTCAACTACTGCGGCAAAAAAACACTGCTGTCCGATAACTTCTGCAACCACAATCACCATGCAACCATCCACTCGATTCACTTGCATACTTCCGCATGTTTAACCATTTGCTACGGTACACAGGTAAAAAGGGGGTCCATTAGATGTTTTCAAAAAGTGAGTTTTCACAAAAGTTAAGTAGAGCAAAGGGGTGGTGAGAAGCATACATTCTATAGAGATTCATTCTGTCATTTTTAATTTTAAAATGTCAAAGTTTTGAACAGACAGGGGCCTGGCACCCAGCTGTGTGGGAACTCAACTCAAGACGGTATGGAATTTAAGGAAAATGTGAACATGATGATAGAGTTGTAAGCACAATAACCTGTTAGTGTTAAGTTTTTCTCATTTCGTCAAAAAATACTATTTGATATTTGCATAGATTTGACCTTGTTGAGTTTCAAAAGCTGAACAGGTCTCACCAAGTCAAAAGTATGTTGCACGACTCATACCTCAAATGCTGTCAAATCTATGCCTCAAACTCTCTGTATATTCAAATATTCTGATAACCATGGTACAGTATTTCGTTGTCTTTGCTGTTCTGTGCAATTTGGTTTTTTTAGCACACAATTTCAAGCGCAGCCGTGGTACAGAAAAACATCTTCAGACTTCAGATGCCTATGTGCAGAGATCGGCAAACACAATCAGGAAAGTGATTGACGGTGATTCGCTGTTCAAAATCGCCTCATACAAAGAAGCTCAAACAACGACCAAAAACACAAAGAAGAGATCAATGACAGACGCAGTGGCGTGGTGGTAAGACGTCGGCCTCCTAATCAGAAGGTCGTGTGTTGGAATCCCGATCGCTGCCGCCTGGTGGATTAAAAGTGGAGATTTTTCCGATCTCCCAGGTCAACTTATGTGCAGACCTGCTAGTGACTTAACCCTCTTCGTGTGTACACGCAAGCACAAGACCAAGTGCGCACGGAAAAGATCCTGTAATCCATGTCAGAGTTCGGTGGATTATAGAAACACGAAAATACCCAGCATGCTTCCCCCGAAATATAGAGTGCTGTCCCTTCTGCGCCGAGCGGCTGCATTTCAGGGCTCTCTCATATTTTGAGTCGCCTTGTGGTGAAATATGTGCGCGATATAAATTCTCGTATTATTATTATTATTTGGGAAAAATCGCCTCAGACTTGCCTTGCCTCTCTGCAGGCAGTCCTGCTTACTGATATTAATTTTCTCTGCAGGCAGTTGCTTGCATGAATTTGATGAGTGCGCAGTCAGTGTCTTAACAAGTGTACATTAGACTAACAGGACAATGACAATGACAATTCTTGTATTAGACAGTGGAAAGAAGAGGTACAGTGGAACAACCATTCCCCCCCCCCCCCCCCCCCTTGCCTTTTTCTTGAAACTTTTTTTTTGCAGATGATTTTCTCATAAAATGTGTAAATGCACAACTTTTTCAAGACTCTTCCTTTTAAGACCTTATTTTCTCAGATTTGTTTCAGGTTTTTACAATAAGAGGGGTGGGGGGGTTGCAGTTACACTGTATAAAACTGGCCTATCAAATATCTCATATACTTTTGTCATATAGCTCTGTTTCAGGTTTTTAAAATAAGAGGGGTGGGGCGAGTTGCAGTTACACTGTATAAAACTGGCCTATCAAATATCTCATATACGTTTGTCATATAGCTCTGTTTCAGGTTTTTACAATAAGAGGGGTGGGGGGGTTGCAGTTACACTGTATAAAACTGGCCTATCAAATATCTCATATACTTTTGTCATATAGCTCTGTTGAGGCTTTTTTACGACAGTGACTGAGCTCCCACAAACATGCCTGTGTCTCTTTTGCAGACAAAACTGCACAGTTTTCCACTTCAACTTCAAGCCCTAGTGAGTGAACATAAAGGGAAGTAATCTGACACTCAACCACCCTCAATACAATCACGGTGATAAATAAGATGACTTTGAAGGAGTGAATACTGAAACTCCCAGCCAGTAGATGCTTTTGGTGAAAGGTCACCAACATGATGTGGGGTACCAGTAGTGTCTGAAGATTAAGTACAGCTGCCTGAATGGTCCAAACCCTCATCATAACACTGTACAAAATCGTGACTGGAAAAAAACAAAAACAATTAATTAGTATACGTCACAAAGAGTAATGCCCAAGATAAATCATACTCAGCCAAGACAAAGCTTCTGCAGTCACTTTGTCTCAGTCATGTAAAGTTCTATCGAACATTTAACTCATAGTCTCCCAGGTACGGATATATTCGTACCCACTCATATGGCACTATCTGACCAGGTACGAATATATCCGCTCAGACTGTTAAGCTTCAGTCGCTTCCTGTAACGTCGATCTAACACCTGCATTCCAGCGTGTTAATACACAGGTACTACACAGTTACTACAATTCTGAGTGACCTGCTAAAGCACAGCTGGTTTCGGCTAAAAAAAACTTGGTCAACATAGGTGAGGTAGAAAGTGTTAAATATAATTGCATATGTCTTTCTTGCACATTACCCAGGAAAAAAACTATTTATGTTTATAGGTATTGGATAAAGTCAACTTGAAATAAGCTAATTGTGCTGGTTCAAATAAGGGAAAGATAAGCTGAATTTGAGATTTGGGGCTACTAATGATTTGCTTAAATCAAGAATGCTTCTTCTTAGCTTGGCAGTTTTGGAGATACACAAAAACTTACCTTTTTCTTTGGTGCTGGTTCTTCCTTCTTTTCTTTCTCTTCTTCTTTTTCCTTCTTCTCTGTCTCCTCCTCCTCCTCCTCTTCTTCGTCTTTGTCGCCCTTTTTCTTCTTTTTCTTTTTGTCTTTCTCTTTGTCCTTCTTTTTACTCTGAAAAACAAAACCAAATTTCAAACAAGTTAAAAAAATTTCTCTTCTAAATTATTCTCTACTGCCAAATTGAACTAACACTACATGTTCATTCATTCTGACATTTGTTTGGCAAAAAGCAACTTGCCTGATTAAATACCTGTTTTTTTTGTTAACTTTTTAAAGGCAAATGATCTGAAGTTCTACTTCTAATCCCAATAGCAATCTTCAATGACAAAATCAACCCCCCCCCCCTCCCCTCCATCCTCACCCCGACTCCCACCCCCATCCCAAACATCTAGCTTTATCATTTTATTTGGAATAAAACATTTCATTTCTGCTTTGACTTTCATTACCCCACAAGTCTTCCCTTCACAATTTTCATCGGGTAACAATTTGTTCATGATGTAAATACTTTTCTGTATTAGTTTAATTTATAAGGGTAAATGATCTGAAGTTCTATTTCTATTCTCAAAAGCAATCTTGAATGAAGAAAGCCACCATCCCCTGCTTTGACTTTCAGTACCCCACAAGTCTCTCTATTCTTCATCACTTTCATCGGGTAACATTTTGTTCATGATGTGAAATCAATATTTGCAGAAAGTGTACCGGTAACTGACCTTTGTGTCCTCTACTTCCTCCTCCTCATTTTCGTCCTCATCGTCTTCTTCATCCTTGTCTTTCTTTCCTTTCTTCTTCTTCTTGTCTTCTTTGCCCTTCTTTTTATCTTTCCCTGAAACAACAAACATTGCTATCCAGGGCTGTCCGGTATTGAAAAACTCTCCCACAGATAGTGTGTGGCTGCCAGTATTCGAAAATTTTTAATTAAATTTTCATTTGATTAATATACTTACCCGAGTCACATATTTAGCATTGACGCAGTCGATAGCTAAGGTGTCTGAAACGCTATCCCGCCTATAGTCTAAGGGAAGCAACCCAAGCTAAAAAAGTAGCAAGCTTGCTACCCTGGGTTGCCTCCCGTAGCGTATCACGCCACAGATCTCGTACCTGGTACGAGACACCCTCATTCGACTTCTAGAATACAAAGAAACTAAAAGCGGGGAAGGTGGGAGGGAATTACCTATGTGACTCGGGTAAGTATATTAATCAAATGAAAATTTAATTAAAAATTTTCGATTAAATTACATATTCTTACTCCGAGTCACATATTTAGCAGATAACTCCAACAAGGTGGTGGGTAAGATCAAAAAGTTCAAACTCACTCTAAAGTTCTGGAGAGACAAAAACCAGCTGCCGCCAAGGAAGGAATGGGCCGAGACCCATCCTGACAGAGGGCAGCAATGTCTGCAGAACCTGATAAGACAAAATCCTAGCGCCAGAAGCTGTGCGCAGGACATCATCCAAACCTCATAGGCCAAAAAGGCCAAGGAGGAGGCCCAGGCCCTGGAAAAGAGCTCGGGCCGAGCCGAGGGAAAGATAGCATAAAGCTATGACAAGGCGGAGGGAAAGAAAATCCCTTGCCAAGAAACTGGCCCACTGCCAAAAGTCAGGAAAGGATCCCGTGAGAAAGAAACCACTGACTCACTCTAAACCCTTGCCAGGAACTGGCCCACTGCCAAAGGACAGAAACGGACCGAGAACCACCCTGATTGACAGCCGAGATGTCTCTCAGGCAAGAAATGCGAAAGACAACATCAGAGAGCCAGTAAGCTGTGCCCAGCACTTCTTCCAATCTTCTGAACCGTAAAACAGTCCGGAAAAGGACCCCAGTCTTGGATAAACCCGACCAAGTAGAGGGAAGGACAAGCTGCCCCCCCCCCCCCCCTTAAATTGGAAGGAAATGCTAATGGCCTGGAAAAGATCCGTGCGTAAGGTTGCCGGCTAAGCCCTGAAAAGGACCGACCCTCACGGAGACCATAAGGCAAACATGCCAAAGTAAGAAAACTTTGGGATGGAGTGAGGCCCAAAAGGCCCTTGAGAGAACAGTCAGCTCCAGAAGAGTGACCAAACTCCAAACTGGAAAGAGAGAGACGCCTGAGTACCAAGTACCAGAGTCCAACTCAATGAGCAAAACTCAAGGAAGACGGTCACCAGTCGTCCCCTGCCCATCCCTGCGAAAGCAGAGAGAGGGGTAAAAAAGAGGACGAAGCGACCTAAGGTAGTGCGTAAGCACCGGAAATGCGGACCCGCAGTGGCCAAATCCTAATGTGACCGGAGACCGGAAACAAAATGACAAAAGCCAGCGTGTTCGCAGAGCAGACTGCTTGTAGGTAATTGAAAATGAATCAAAAAACCCGAAACAGAAAGAACGAGGCTGGTAAGAAAGACGGAAAACCGTGAAGCGAACCAGCCGTCAGACTCCCGAGACCAGAGTTCTCAGGAGAAAAAAGTAATAGTCATAGTTGCAAGTGAAAAAGGGGTGACCAGGCCGGAAGCCCAACCCAGCAGAAATCGTCCCAACTCACATCCTGCAAGCATGATGGAGCAGAGGAAGAGACGAAATCCGCAGTCACAAGAACCAAATTGCCAAAGTCGCAACACGACAGGCAGGAGACTATAACACAGGCTAAGGCCGAGAGCCTTGCTGCCCGTAGGCCGGCCCTTGCACCAAAGTACCCAAAGTACACAGGCACAATAAGAAACCAAAAGTTTCGGCCGCCGAAAAAGATGCTGGCCTAGAGGCCAGCACCGAGAAAACTGGAACATTAGCTAGACCTCTGCCCAAAAAGGGGAGGAGTAGCCAAAAAACCTGAGAAAAAGTGACAAGCCAAGAATGACTTCTCAAACATGCATTGCCCAGACAATGCACCCTCAGGAAAATCTGAATGTTACTTCCGAGGCCAACTCAAGTGAACCTTAAGTTTGGACGAAACACCAGAACGCGTCTGATCGCTAGAGAAAGACAAAGTCAGACTCGGCGAAAGACAAACCTGGACCAAGTCCAGAAGCTCGTGGCAAAGAGAAAACGGGGAAGCCCAAAGGCAGAAACCCCCCTTTAAACGGAAATCGACCTCTCAGCACCCATACGCTGGGAAAAAGAAAGAATGTCGAAGCCCGAAGCCACAAGCACAAGGAAAGCAACAACCACCACCGCCAACGGATGAAATGGCTGTTGCTCCAGCCGAGGCTAAAACCCCGAAGCCCTAAGGCCAGCTGTTGTTTCAAAAACCCAGCGTACCTATGACGGCTGTGAAAGAAACAATCTCACCTGAGCTGAGGACTTAGGCTGAGTCCGCTTAGGTATAGCCTGCTTAGGAGCGGCCTGCTTTTGCTGCTTTCGGATTGAAGCTCAAAAGCAGGGAACCGCTGTTCTCTGTTGGTCTCAATCCCCTGCTTCTGGCATGAGAGGCCAGGCTGCCGGAGAGAGACCGTCCACCAAGGATGACGATCTGAGAATGTTCCTTGTCGACTCCTCAGAAAACCGGGAGTGGGCAAGAAACAAGTCCCTTCTGCACGAGACCGCATGGAAATAGTGCAGAGAGGACAGCCTCATCTGTGCCTCGTTCACCCTTGTAAGTGTGGAGAGGAGTGAGACACTTCCTCCGCGTCCTGCTCTTTACTAAGGGTAAAGGGCGCCAAGGAATCTGCCAGAGCGCGAGAAAGCGCCCGCAGGAGAGTCTCGGAAATGGAACTGAGTTCCAAAAGTTGTCAGCCCCCCTTCCTCAGAGAATAGGAGATTCTGCCCATAGAACGGCAGAACCGAATCCTTCCTCAACGGCTTCGTAAGAAGCGAAAGAAGTTCCGGCGTGACCGGAAACGGTGCACGCAGACGGGGAAAGGCCAACAGGAGGCTTCGCGACGACCTTGGCCAAGGCAACTTCCTCTGATCCGCTAAGGGCACGAAGGAGGAAGCCTGCGCAGGAGCGGCAAGGTATTCCGATGCCAGCTCCGAAGCTGAACCCTGAGGAACCAGCAACGAAACCGACGCCGGAGGCAACCCCCTGTCGAAGAGGGGGGCTTGGCGAAAAGGCAAAAAAGGCGAAAAGCTACTAAGGGTGATTCTTCAAACCAGAAGTAGCTGCTTCCTCTTTGCCAACCTGAAGTCCTTCCTGTTGGCAATCGATTGTGCTCATTCCCTAACTGAGAGGAGGATGAGAGGAATCAAAAACCAAGGAAAGTGGGAGAGAGGAGCTAGCGGCCACCACCGGAGTGTGTGGATGCTGCTGTCCCAACAGAGGCAAGAAGCCTGTATGCCCATAGGGCAAGCCTTGTTCGAAATTCACCGGCGACCAAACGGAAGCAGCGGGAACTGAACCGGAAAATCCGGGAGGAGCCGGAAGTGCGGCAGCAACAGCAGCGCTATGCCAAAGCTGGCGCTGAGCCACCTACGAGCTGAAGCTCGGAACCCAAAGGTAGGCCGTAGGCCAGAACCGGAAGTGACAGTAACCTGTGCACTACCCGCTTGACCTACCTTCCTGCCAAGGCCGGAAGCGAATTTGCCGGAAATGGCTGCCGCGCAAAGGGCAAAGCTCAAACCGGAAAGGGCCATGGGCTGCCCACACACCGATGAACTAACATTTCCAGCCGGAGCCGGAAGAGAAGCTGTCGCGGACGACTGCTTACGTATAGCGCAGCTCAAGCCGGATGGGATCATTATTTGTCCGCTTTCCAACGAGGCACTACTTCCGTGAACCGGAAGTGCAGCTGTCGCGTACGACTGCCGACGTAAGGCAAGGCTCGAACCGGACGTGACAGTAGCCTGTGCACTAACCAGTGAACCTACACTTCCGGCCGGAACCGGAAGAACAGCTGTCGCGGGCGACTGCTGCCGTAGGGCAAGGCTCGAACCGGACGTGACAGTAGTCTGTGCACTAGCCGGTGAACCTCTTACTTCCGGCCGGAGCCGGAAGCAGCTGTCGCGGACGACTGCTGACGTAAGTCGAAGCTCGAACCGGACGTGACAGTAGCCTGTGCACTAGCCAGTGAACCTCTTACTTCCGGCCGGAGCCGGAAGCAGCTGTCGCGGACGACTGCTGACGTAAGTCGAAGCTCGAACCGGACGTGACAGTAGCCTGTGCACTAGCCAGTGAACCTCTTACTTCCGGCCAGAGCCGGAAGCAGCTGTCGCGGACGACTGCTGACGTAAGTCGAAGCTCGAACCGGACGTGACAGTAGCCTGTGCACTAGCCAGTGAACCTCTTACTTCCGGGCGGAGCCGGAAGCAGCTGTCGCGGACGACTGCTGACGTAAGTCGAAGCTCGAACCGGACGTGACAGCAGCCTGTGCACTAGCCGGTGAACCTCTTACTTCCGGCCGAAACTGGAAGCAGCTGTCGCGGACGACTGCTGACGTAAAGCGCAGCTCGAACCGGAGGGGACCATGGTCTGTCCGCAACCAGTGAACCACTACTTCCGGGAACCGGAAGTGCAGCTGCCGAAGACGGCTGCTGCGAGCACATACCTTGTACTGGCCGCGTCCCCGAAGGGACACGCTCAGGTGCACTCCCGCAAGCGGAAGCCACTGAGGCCGGCCACGAAGGGAAGCTTGTCCCAGCGAGTGGAATCCAGAGACAACACGAGCGCCAGTAGACTGGGCCGACGCTCCGGAAACGCAAGTGAGCGACAAGGACCCGGGTAAAAAACGTCCGGAATCCGAAGCTGCCGTCGTCACCCTCGAAGCCACCAAGCAAGGGACGCCCGCCCCCAGAAGTACGGATCTCTGTAAGCAAAGAAGCAATAAGACTAGCCACCAGAGCGCTAGGCTCTGGTGTCAACAAAGGGGGAGAAACGGCCGCACAAGCGGCCGAAACTGACGTCTGAGAGACAGACGGAGTCTCTTCCGGCGCCGAAAAAGGCACAGAAAAGACCGAATTAGTCTTAGGATCAGAAACATGTACCATGGGGCTACAGTAGAACCCCTCACAACGACCCCCCTCTCTAAGGACTACCCCGCCACAACGACCCTTTTTTTTTAACCGATGTGTTTCCTTATATAGTTGTCACCAGTGTAGCGACCACCCCGCTCTAACGTCTAAGGACCGACCTAACAGCTTGTGTAACGACTTTGTCAGACAAAGCCAAGACTCAGTCAGCGTAACGCATCACTGACAAACCGGTTATAACCAGTTATAACCGTCTTGCGTAAGCAAAGGCACTAATTAACCGCTGAGAGGTGTGATGGTTGGGTGGGCTGAGTAAACATCACAAACCAATCATCGAGAAAACAAACTCACGTGACCAACACACACCGTTCAATTCAGTCAGAATAGACAGTCTTTGGACAGAAGAGCAGTGGAGATCGACATGGCGTCTACAAAGAAAAGAAAATATTTAACTCTCGAGAATCGAGTGAATGTTGTGAACAGACACAAAAAGGGAGAAACTGCCATCGCGATTGCAAAAAGTCTTGATGTTGGAAAATCGCAAATTCAAAGAATTATCCAACTCCAAGAAAACATTCTGAAAAAGGTGGGGATGCACTGACATCATACAAAAGCAGCCACACAAACACAGCACAGAGGCAGAGGCAGGTGTGCTGATGCTTTGTGAGAATAAGCGTTGAAAACCAGTTTGAATAAAAAACCAGCAGATAGAGCCGCATTTCATAATCATTCTTCTTGTCTGGCTTTATTGACTGCATGCCGATCTTGTGGCAGTGACTTTTCACTCTTCAGTCGGACTGTACACAAACCGCTCTCACTCTCCCTCACTGACTACCCTAAGCGCTGACAACTGATGTTTGGAAGAGTACACCTCTCTATTTCTCTCCAATGCTCTTCCTGCTGACTTCAGTGACACCGGACACCCCACTGAGTTTAGCCAGCTACCCCCCCCCCCCCTCTCTCTCTCTCTCTCCCCCCAGCCATGTACTGTTTGGTGCTGTGGCCAGAGAGGTGTCACCGGCTAATTGAGGCCAGCTGCACTTGTTCACTCAGAGCAAAACTAGTTGACTGTGTCTAACTTTTGACAAAGCAACACAACTGAAGGGTTCACAGATTAGGTAACCGACTCACTGGTCAAGGCTGCAGGGAAACAAGAGTATCTTTTCAATGAAAGAGGTTACACACGGATACGCGATGCTGTGAACGGTGGCCGATTTTTCACTCTCTTTCTCGGAGGGCCTTCATCATTGCAGGGACTGCTGTAAAGAAATGCTTGCTCAGAAACTAACTCTTTTTGCATTGAGACATGCACCAGAACTGGTGGACACCATCGACAATGTCAAAAAACATGAAATCGAAGCAGTTTGCTTGAGGAAACGGTCGTCAGCAACTCAAACTTCTCTGTTTTCTTTTTTTAAGAAAATCTGAGGTGACTTTCTTTGTGGCCCCGCCCCCTCCCTCTGTAAGGACCCCCCTCCATAAGGACCGATTTTTGTCAACATTTTCAAGGTCGCTAGAGAGGGGTTCTACTGTATTGGCATAAGACGAGGAAGCCCCCCCCCCCCCCCCCCCGTCTTTTCTCACTAAACGCCCAGCCGGCGACGTGAGAAAGAAATCTACTGAAAAGTAACAAGTCTCGAGGACGTAGGCTTCAGCAGAACCGGAACTAGCACTAGCAAACAAGCCACAAAAGTAGCTACAAAAACATGCTACTGGCAAAATGTTCAAAGTCCGAGCACGGACCCAAACAGGCATACCAGTCTAACCGGAAGTGCAGCTGCCGAAAACGTAAGCTGACAAGAGGTAAACAAAGACTACTGAAAATTTAACTGAGTCCGGAACGGACCTAAAAATCAGCAGAATAATCAACTAGCAAAATAATAATAGCTTCGTAAGAAGCTAAATAACAGCCTACCAAGGTAGTTTACATTCCTAGAAAGGACGTAAACATCTCGATAGCACAACATGCTAGGATAAAGGACGACTACCAAAAGGCGGCCGCCGAATACAACTACTGTAGAATTCTAAGTCCAGAACGGATGAAGAATCCTAGTAGAAAATAAACTTAGCACTAGCGCAGTAGCCGCTAAAGCAGCTAAAACTAACAGCCTACCAAGATAGTAAAGCGACCGGGCACGGACGAAAAACTACTCAGTAGAAACACAGCGTGCTAGCGAAAAATGGCTCCAACTGGAGGCCAACAAAACAACTACTGTAAAATCGAAGTCCAGAGCGGACAAGAAATTCAGCAGAAAAATTATTTACTAGCAAGAAAAAGATACCTACAAGGCATCTAAAACTAACTTCCTACCGAGTAAGCTCACTGTCCGAGCACGGACGAAAACCAACTCAGTAGAAACACCACGTGCTAGCAAAAAATGGCCACCAAAATGGCGACCAACGCAACTAGAAACCGCTGAAGAAACTTCTGAGTCCAGAGGACGTAAGCAATTTCCAGCAGAATCAATACAAAGTCAAAATAAAATAAGGAACAATCTCACCAACTGGAAACAGCTAGGAGAAGACGGGAGGCCGAGGCCGGAGGGTGTCAGGCTGACAAAACGAACGGCCTCGGAGCATAGCGCAAAAAACGACCTTATCTCTCTGGCTGAAAGGAGTCGAATGAGGGTGTCTCGTACCAGGTACGAGATCTGTGGCGTGATACGCTACGGGAGGCAACCCAGGGTAGCAAGCTTGCTACTTTTTTAGCTTGGGTTGCTTCCCTTAGACTATAGGCGGGATAGCGTTTCAGACACCTTAGCTATCGACTGCGTCAATGCTAAATATGTGACTCGGAGTAAGAATATGTAATTTAATGTAGGGTTACTGAAAACAGTTACTCCTAATCTTCCCATTGGAACGACATCATCCTTGTCTTTGTCCTTCTTCTTGTCTAAAGTTCCCTGAAACCCTGTGGCCCCATGACTGAGAAAAGAGTTCACAATTATCAAGTTCTTTATGTTGTTTCTAGAACCTAACATGACTGCCACACTGGAAGAGACACATTTATTTCTCCACAAATTATTTGTGTGACCTAAAGCTCTCTTTCTTCTCAGAGAAAATTGATATGACGATTCAAAGTTTGGGTCACTGAAGAAAAAGGCTACAATACAGCACAAAAGGCAGCCAGGCTGTTGAGTTTTGCTATGTATCCATGTGGAAGGATGTCTTAGCTCATCCAGTCTTGTTCTCAGGCCTCGGTCTTCGGTGCATACTTTACAATCTGACCCCTGGCCGGTCGACCGTCTGATAGTTTTGACACGCAGGTCATAGCCAGGAGATTTGAACCTATTCATATATATATTCAATGCATGTCCGACCAATCTATTGTCATCAAAGCCTGGGAACAACACTGCTCATGGATTTTTGATTGGTTATATGATTGTTTACATGTTTACATGATGGTTTACATGGTGGTTTGCATGATGGTTTACATGATGGTTTACATGATGGTTTACTTGTTTACATGAGCAGACCTGTTTACCCCCAAAATGTCTTGGAGTAGCAGAGATAACCAAAAATAGTAGCAGGGGTATGAAAAGTAGTAGCAAGGTCATCGGCAAACTGTACTATGACCGTATTCAATCTTTTAGAACAACAGAACAGAAAAGAACAGCATTCGAGGTTTTTCAAGTGCAGACAGTCACTGTCAATTTGTTTTCTTCAGACTCCGATAGTATGCACTTCTGAGGTTCTTGAGCTGAGAACCAGTGAGGGCACCAACAGCATCGACAGGCGTTTTCTTAGACCCTTTCACCACAAGAAGGCTGTCCAGAGTGTCATCAGCCATGCTGGCTCTCTGTTCAGTTTTGTTCTTCCGCACACAGGAGAAGATCCTCTCACAATGTGCCGAGCTGTGAGGAATTGTTAAAATCCCCCTCATCACCAGTGACAAATCACTAAAGGCCCCCTCCTCCAGCGACCCGATACTGTTCCAGATGGTATCCAAGCGCAGTTCTTTTTCCTTCTTTAATTTGTCCTCTCCATTCTCATCCTCCTCTTCTTCTGACGACTCATCTTCTTTCTTCTTCTTCTCCTTAGCCAGGCAGGATGAAATGTCAGTAGACTGGTACAGGGAAAACTGTTCTGAGACATCAGACACAGTCTCTGGCAGCAAGCATGGGAACTTCTTGAGGAAATACCTAAGGCTTTCGAACTTGGACTCAACCTGCAGGGTGACATCTGCCACCTCTGCATGCTGAAGAAGTGGTTCAGAAATAGGCAACCACTTGAGCAGATAGTCAGTGACCTCCACAAAGAATTTCTTCACGTTGCAGAAGAATTCTGCGATTCTGGCATCTTTCAGGTGGTTTGCTTCTTTGGCATCAAGGAAGGCTCGCGCATCTTCTCCAATGACGATCTCACTGTTCTCCTTCTGGTTGTAAGTCAGCTTGTATTCCACTGTTGTCAAGTCTCCCTTGTACAGTAGAGCACTTGGCTTGACAAACTTGGTGAGAAGGGCTCTAACCATACGCAGCATGTCCCTCCTCATTCTATGGATCATGGGCCCTTCTTCCTGGAAGGACAGCAGGTATGGCTCAAAAACCTTGAAGGTGTGAGCCAAGAAGAGGCTGTAAAGTTTATTTGTGGGCGATCGGATGAAGACAAGGATGCCATCCACCTTACTGGCTGCGTATGAGCTGGATGCCGCCCCCCTGGACTGTTTCTCGTTATAGAAGAAATCCTTCAGGGCATCCCAGTTGGCTATCATTCTTTGAAGTGCCTTCCCGATGCTCAGCCACCTGGTGCTGACATGCTTGATCAGTTTCTGCATGCCTGTGTCATACAGCGCTTGGGTGCCCTTGAATCTTTGTTGGCGGTCTGAACTCTTTTCGAAGTAGTAAAAAATGTCAATAAGGGCTTCTTCTATGGAGGGCAGGTGTTTCATTCCCTTCTTCGCAGCATTGTGCACCATATGCAGGGTGCAGCCAGACAAGTAGATCTCAGGCTGCTCCTGTTTCAGGAAGGCAAACACCCCCTTGTTCTGGCCGGTCATCACTGGGGCGTTGTCCGACCCAAGGCTGAGGCAGTTGGTCCAGGGAATCAGGTTGCTGGCTAGCTCCGCCTTCAGCAGATTGGCAATGTTTTCCCCTGCAACACACATCGACACAAATCTTTTCCTTTTTGTTCTCTAATCAAAAGTTTTGAAAAAATATTCTAATATTTCATACTTTGCTACCTTTATTAAAGCAACTGGCATTATGAGAGAGAGAGAGAGAGAGAGAGAGAGAGAGAGAGAGAGAGAGAGAGAGAGAGAGAGAGAGAGAGAGAAAGAGAGAAAGAGAGAGAGTGAGAGAGAGAGAGAGAGAGAGAGAGAGAGAGAGAGAGAGAGAGAGAGAGCATCTTGCACAACACCAGCTTGCTGTATTCTGCAACCTACAAGTACAACAAAAAAGTGACATTGGGCACTTGTGCTCAATTTTGTGCAGCTGCATCTTCACATCGAAAATGTACACCTTCCTGTAATTCAAAACATGGTAACAAATGGAAAATGAATATAATCAAATGTACACAGTACTTACCAGTGGCCGGTCCGTTGCAAACAGTAAGAGCTAACATCTGTGACTCAACAAGGCCAGTCTCTCTGTTGATCGTCCGAACAACCAGTGGAAACTGTTTGCTACCAGAGCCTGAGTCGTTGGAGCCATCTGTGGACACAGTGTAGGGACCTTTTTTCATCCGCTCTGCGATGCTTGCAGACTCCTCTTGCGCCATCTCCTTAATCATGGCTGTCGCTTTGTTGCGGCCACACTGAATTTCTGCAATAGAAAGTGAAAACTGTATAAGTTAATAGTGTGTGTCACTGTGTGTGTGTGTGTGTGTGTGTGTGTGTGTATTGAACAACAATAACATAAGGCCAAAAAAAAACAATTGTCTGTTTAGGGTAACCCGACCGACCCTATCGATTTGGCGCCGACCCAAAAACTTTTTTTTGATTTAAAAAAAAAGAAAAAGAAAAAAAAGAGGTAAAAATGCTAAAAAGAGACATTTGGCGTTTCTTTCTCTCCCTTTCTCTCTGTTTTATTTATACGTTAGTTTTGAAACATGTATTCATCAAATATAAGAAGTGAATGTTCAGCCAACATAGCATTTACACACACACACAAAAAACAAAAAAAATTTTACCTACCTACCGACCCTACTTTTTTTGGTCATGTTACCCTAAACAGACAATTTTTTTTTGTGGCCTAACTAGTTTTCTTACACTTCTTTCTTAGATTGCCTCCCTTGTGCTAGTATATACTAGTATATATACATGTATTCATCTGACTGTGTGTGTGTGTGTGTGGGGGGGGGGGGTGAGAGAGAAAGAGAGTGTGTGTGTGTGCGAGAGAGAGTGAGTGAAATTGAGGGAGAGAAAAAGAAGAGAGAGAGAATAGGTGCATATATCTAGGTATATAGATCTTTTCTGTGTGTGTGCGTGCGTGTCTGTGTGTGTGTGTGTGTGTGTGTGCGCGCATCTATAGATACAAAGATCGTACTTACTTGCAGCGATTTTGGAGTCAGGACACATAGCTTGTATGGCTTTTGCCAATCTCCCAGCTGATGCAAGCGAAAGATTTGATTCGACGATCAGCCGGCACAAGATTGCTTCTGCTTTTGTGACATCGTCGTCGATGGAACTGGAGGCCGAGGGGCCTGCCTTAGCTTCGTCGCGAACAAAAAATGTATCAATGGGTGCACTCTTTACACCTGCTAGATCTTTGTGCGCCTGAGTGCCAACATGTTTTTTGCAGTCATTGAGGCCGCCGTGTTTCACCGAAAAATGAGAATTGCATACCGTGCAGTGTGCGAACTCAGCTCCTCTTGTTGAAGCAACAAGACAGGAGTAGGCTTCATGGTGGCTTTTGGTAAATTTTTGTTCTGCTTTACGGCGTTTTTTTGCTGAGTTGGGCTGATTCTTAGCAGAAGAATTGTCCATCAATATAATATCATCCTCATCATCTGTTTCATGAAGTTTTCGCTTGTCCATTGTGAATTTGTCTCTGCAAACATGGCACGACGGCGAGACGCGAAAATGGCGGGCGGCTTTAACCTTGAACCTGCGAGCGAGACGCGAAAGAGGGTCAAACAGCTGTGTTCAGGAGAGCCGATCTTTCAGTGCGACAGCGGACTGCGCGAGAGTGTATAATGCAGTAACTTAGGCGGGCGGGCTTTAACCATGAACCAGTCAAACTGCGAGCGAGATGCGAAAGAGGGTCAAACAGCTGTGTTCAGGAGAGCCGATCTTTCAGTGCGACAGCGGACTGCGCGAGAGTTAATAATGCAGTAACTTAGGCGGGCATTATGGCGGGCGGGTTTTAACCATGAACCAGTCAAACTGCGGGCGAGGACAAGTTTGGGTCGGCGCTGGGATCGGCGTGCAAGTAATTGCGGAGCAGAAAATGAACAGAAAGCGTAGTTTATTTTTATGGTCGTAGCAGCGTAGCACAAGTGCCAAATTCGGAGTTTGCTACGCCAAAATCGTAGGGTAAACAGGTCTGCATTTGTCATGATGGTTTACATGACGGTTTACATGACGGTTTGCATGATGGTTTGCATGATGGTTTACATGATGGTTTACATGATGGTTTACATGATTATTTACATGATGGTTTACATGATGTTTTACATGATGTTTTACATGATGGTTTACATGATTATTTACATGATGGTTTACATGATGGTTTACATGATGGTTTACATGATTATTTACATGATGGTTTGCATGAGAAGGACGGTATCTTTAACCCAACATGACTTGTCTCACCTTTCTTTTTGCCTTTCTCTTCCTTCTCTTCATCCTCGTCTTCATCTTCCTTCACGTCTTCTTCATCTTCCTCGCCCTTCTTGCCTTTCTTTTTCTTGTCCTTTTTGTCCTTGTCTTTCTTGTCCTTCTTCTTGTCTTTCTTCTTCTCCTCTCCTTCGTCGTCTTCTTCATCTTTCTTTTTGTCTGTTACGCAACGAAAATACAATCTGAACATGTACACATAAAGATACAAAACAAAGAACACTTTATACACACAAACAAAAACCTTTTTGATCTGTTGATAGGTAATTTGCTGTTTCTTACTGCTTTTCTCTAATGGACCTTTATACTTTGTATTCCTATTCCAACAAATTTCAGCAAAAAATACAACATGTATTGTATTCATTATATTTAGTCAAGTTTTGACTAAATATTTTAACATCGAGGGGGAATCGAAACGAGGGTCGTGGTGTATGTGCGTGTGTGCGTGCGTGTGTGTGTGCGTGCGTGTGTGTGTGTGTGTATAGCGATTCAGACTAAACTACTGGACCGATCTTTATGAAATTTGACATGAGAGTTCCTGGGTATGAAATCCCCGAACGTTTTTTTCATTTTTTTGATAAATGTCTTTGATGACGTCATATCCAGCTTTTCGTGAAAGTTGAGGCGGCACTGTCACGCCCTCATTTTTCAACCAAATTGGTTGAAATTTTGGTCAAGAAATCTTCGACGAAGCCCGGGGTTCGGTATTGCATTTCAGCTTGGTGGCGTAAAAATTAATTAATGACTTTGGTCATTAAAAATCTGAAAATTGTAAAAAAAAAATAAAAATTTATAAAACGATCCAAATTTACGTTTATCTTATTCTCCATCATTTGCTGATTCCAAAAACATATAAATATGTTATATTCGGATTAAAACAAGCTCTGAAAATTAAATATATAAAAATTATTATCAAAGTTTTTTTTTCGAAATCAATTTAAAAACACTTTCATCTTATTCCTTGTCGGTTCCTGATTCCAAAAATATATAGATATGATATGTTTGGATTAAAAACACGCTCAGAAAGTTAAAACGAAGAGAGGTACAGAAAAGCGTGCTATCCTTCTCAGCGCAACGAATACCCCGCTCTTCTTGTCAATTCCACGGGCACTGCCTTTGCCACGGGCGGTGGAGTGACGATGCTACGAGTATACGGTCTTGCTGCGTTGCGTTGCGTTCAGTTTCATTCTGTGAGTTCGACAGCTACTTGACTAAATATTGTATTTTCGCCTTACGCGACTTGTTTTAGTTTTGCATTACTCAGTGATGACTGGGTCACTGCAAAAATGATTTTAATTTTCTTGCTCAGAATGTAAATTTCAGCCTCCATTCCCCTTTTCTTGAAATAGAAATAGAAATAGTGACTATTAGACGAGTATTTCTACAGTCACAAAATAATCGGCCAACTCTGACGACCCTCACCTTTCTTTTTCTTGTCCTTCTTCTTGTCTTCCTCTACATCTTCCTCATCTTCCTCGTCTTCATCCTCTTTGTCCTCCTTGGGTTTCTCTGGTAACGGCTTCGGCATTCTCTTCAGCTGCAGCACAAGTGACAGCAGGTAAGTACACACACTTAAGAACACATACTTAAGTACAAACTTAAGCATTCACACTTAAGTACACACACTTAAGTACAAACTTAAGCATAAACACTTAAGTACATACACCACTTAAGTTCAAACTTAAGCATACACACTCAAGTACACATACTTAAGTACACACATTTAAGTACACACACTTGTGCGAAAAAGTCAGTGGTCGACAAGTAGGGTCAAAGTCATTCTTGAAAGTACTTAAGGGTACCGTTCTTTACGTGGCTCACAATCTCAGATCTGGAGTCAGGCTTTCACGCGGAATAAGACCAACCCTCCACTTGGTCACATACCCCAAATCAACTCCCTGAATGCTTTCTTTGGTCAGATGGAATTTTTTTTATGAATAAAATTTGTTTAAAGCCACTACTGGCTTTTACAAAATTAATTCATCTGAAAAATTGCCACTATGAACAGGAAGCAGCCAGGATGTTGATTTTGGGCTGACTGACTATTAGGGTTTAACGTCCTCTTAGACCAACTGGTCTATATTGGGACAGGTATTGGTAATACGCTGAAGATATGGTGTGATACTTTGATTCGAACAAGCCCGCTGTGGCTGTCTTCTTCGACACACCAGCATTGGTATCAAAGTATCGGAATACGATCATGATAATCAGAGACGAGAGATGATGCATGCGTGTCTTCATGTTTTCCAAGCCCTGAGACTTTCGCTGTGAACGTGGGATATTTTTCGTGCGCATGTGTGCACACAGGGGTGTTTGGACACAGAAGAGAGTCTGCAGAAAGTTCACTCCAAGAAATAAATCTCTCACCGAACGTAGGGATCGAACTCACGCTGATAGCGACCAACTGGCTACAAAGCCAGCGCGCTACCAACTGAGCTACGTCCCCGCCCGATTTTGGGGTGTTTCCTTGGGTCCAAGTGAAGGGTTGGTCTCATCCCATGACAACTCTGACAGGTCCTGAGATAATGAGCTTTTTTTCTTCTTTTTTTAATTTCCACCAAAAAAAATATACCCTTAATATAATGTGGTACACTAACTGCATCATGTCACTGAGCAACGTAAAATCATTTTCACTATGAAAATAACCTCAAAACAGGGGGAAATATTACAAGGAAATCAAGCAGAAACAAAACTTATATACAAGGAAGATAAGAAAGAGACAAAAGGCGTCATTCTGACATTAAAGTTAAATTGTTTCAAAACCAAAACTGCCCAGAAACAGAAAGAGTCAGGAAATGTGAAGCAAGTTTAGAGACAGACTTTGATGAGAATGTCATTTATCAAGCTCAACTTAACTTGCATTCTTATGGATTGTTATCCCACCAAATTAATATATCTTCCCATTTTTTCAGTGTTTTTACTGCAATTGCTCATGCATGGTGAAGAGAGAAAGTTTCAGAGTAAAGGTCAGAGGTGATTCTAAGTACATCTCCCCTTCAGTGCAACATCAGAGGTGATAAATTCAAGGACTCTGGGTAAATATGAAAGCATGAAACAAAAACTTCCAAATAGAATCTAAAACGTTATACAAAATGCCCAGTCCATTACATTATCAATTCTATCTTTTCAAAACAATCTTAAAATGTAACACAATAAACTGTTCAAAACTCAACGCAGTAGTAATTCAACATTGAAACAACATTCCACCCCCACCCTCAAAATAACACGCACAAATCGAATGAACCATCTCTCCTGTCTCCCCTCTTCCCCTTTCCATTTACGGTTTACCATATTGTAGACCGCCATGATCGAATACCTTTCAAGATAATGGAATCAAAAAGTACTCAAAACTTAAATTAAATGTGCAGTTAACCAATGTGTTTTATATGTAAATTAGGATAAACTAAGAGGTAAGAAATAACACAGAAAGACATGTTTTACAGAAAGACAATGAAGTACTAGACGACAAACGAACTTAAAGTTTGATGGAAAGCAAGGGCAAGGAAAGAAAAAGAAACCAAAGAGCAAAAGTGTATTGTATGGGACAATGGATCTATCAACCAGTTCTGAAAGATTTCATTCTGGACCAAAAAACTTTTGCTGGTAAACTTGAGGATCAAATAAAAACTCAAGACTAGAATTGATACAGACACAGAAATATGGGTTAACAAGTAGTTTCTGTAGTTTAGTTTGCCCCTTTTTATAATACATGTAACTTGTAATTCACACAAAATAAAATTAGAGCAAACAATCTGAAAATCAAAAAAGCTATAAAAGTGATTAAATAGTCTTTTGAAAAGCCCTGACATGCAGAAAATCAGTAGAAGTCATCAAGTTATTATTCAAAAGAGATGAAGGTTAAAAGGGGAGAGGGGGTGAAGATATCACAGAGGCAACAAATAAAGACGGAAGCATTTGCACAACATAAAACTTCAAACCTGTAACTGTAAGAAACAATGCTTTTTAAAATCGGAATCAGTATTTTTTTCATGCAAAAACAGAAGCAAACAAGAAAAGTCAGCAACACACACTTAAGAAGCAAAGCAACACAGCACATACCGTATCAGCAGTGCACCCAGCGCTGAAGTGCGATCAAGCGTGTCAGAATGCAGACCAAAATCCCAAACTATTCTCACACAACAATGACTGAGGGAGGAGGGTGTTGGGGGTGAAACAAAAAGCAAAGAAATTATGCTGTGAAGGCTAAACAAAAAATTGTTTAAGTAGTGAGGCATGGCACTCAAAGGAAAAGTGGGGGGGGGGGGGGGTAGTCTAACACTCCACTCAGTGACACTCAGGCTTACGTCTACCATAGCCTCCTCTTCTACTGCCGAGCCTTCCTCTTCTTCTTCCTCTTTTCTCTTCCCTTCCTCCTTCTCTCTCTTCTTCTCATCCTCTTTTTCATCCTCCATTTCGGAGTCTGCATCGTTCGCTTTCTCATCAACCTCTGACCATTCGGCGTCAGATTCTTTATCGCTTTCAAGTTTGTCTACCTTGCTCTGGCCTTCCCCTTCCTCTTTTTCCGCCTCTTCTTCCTCTGCCGACTCTCCGTCTTTGTGGCTGTCATGGTGGGACGCGTGAGTTATGTCCCCGTTGGCCTCCTGAGGGAAGAAGGGTCAGGCACGAGTCTACACATGCTGCCATGCAAACTACAGGTACTAACGCTTAAAGGAGCTAACAAGCATTTACACTATGAGCAGTGGTTTGCGAGACTGGATTCAAAGCCACTGCAGGATTCCGGACTACTTCAATATGCTTCATGCTTTTATGTTAAGTTCAGTATGATAAAGCAAAATCAGATCAAAACCAAAATTGACTGAAGACCATGAAAATAAATTGCTTCAACATTATTATGCTGTTCTATAATACAAGTTGTTCAGTCGTTCTTGTGATGTAGTCATAATGTTCTTTCCTTCTTTTTTTTCTGCTAGCCAGCATGCTGAAAGTACGGTATATTGCCGAAATAAAGAGCTGTCTTTTTTTATCAGTCATGTATTTTCCTGTTTAGTAATACTTGATAGCTCCTCCAAGAATACAGAAAGTGTAGAATTTTGTGGCAAATCTTTATCAATAGTTCAAATAGTAAAGGACATGCCCATCTAACAGTTTTAGAAACACCTGTGATCCCAATCAATGGATTTAAGTATGCCATCTAACCCTGTCAGGATGAATGACAAAAGCGCTGCAGCTAAAGGATGCAATTTTTTTTTTAAATCTTCAGTGTTCCTTGTAAGGTCTTTTCTATTGTGTATGCATGCCACAAAATTCTTACTGGAAAGTAGCTAACTTATAGCACTGATTTGGTAAATATTTCATTCCAGGGAGCGATATTTTGAAGCAATGGAAAAAGAGCAACACAAGTGTGTTTTCTGGGTCTGAACACCCTGTGCCCTGATTTGTTGGATGATAGACATTACTTGTTTATGTGTTGCATGCCATAGTATCTGCCCACACTTTGACATCAAGTTTTCTATAATGTTGTACAGGAATCCTACCACATATTTGAACATGCATTCATGCTAAATAATTAAACACCAAGCAATGTATTAACTGAAGCATACCAAATATACGTGTAACGTATACAGAAAAGACTTTTCTACTTACACATAGCTATTCCCTCGTTCTTGTACAGTACATATAACATGCAAAACGGCCTCTTTTTTTTTAGGAAAGCTTCATGCATGCATGTAAGCCCATAGTAAAGATACAAGTGTCTGATGTCAATACAAACACACAGTCACATAATTACATTCCATGCTGAATAATGCAACAAATGTTTTATGACATGATAACATTTTAAGAAGAAAAGTAAAAGAGAAAAGCTTATTTCTTCAAATGACATAAAAACTTCTTTTTACATTTAGTCAAGTTTTGACTAAATGTTTTAATATAGATGGGGAATCGAGACGAGGGTTGGTGGTGTATGTGTGTGTGTGTGTGTATGTGTCTGTGTCTGTGTCTGTGTGTGTGTGTGTGTAGAGCGATTCAGAGTAAACTACTGAACCGATCTTTATGAAATTTGACATGAGAGTTCCTGGGTATGATATCCCCAGTCGGTTTTTTTAATTTTTTCGATAAATGTCTTTTATGACGTCATATCCGGCTTTTTGTAAAAGTTGAGGCGGCACTGTCACACCTTCATTTTTAAATCAAATTGATTGAAATTTTGGCCAAGCAATCTTCGACGAAGGCCGGACTTTGGTATTGCATTTCATGGAGGCTTAAAAATTAGATAATGACTTTGGTCATTACAAATCTAAAAATTGTAAATACAATTATTTATTTAGAAAACGATTCAAAATTACTTTTATTTTATTCTTCATCATGTTCTGATTCCAAAAACATATAAGTATGTTATATTTGGATTAAAAACAAGCTCTGAAAATTAAAAATATAAAAATTATGATTAAAATTAAATTTTCGAAATCGTTTTAAAAACAATTTCATCTTATTCCTTGTCGGTTCCTGATTCCAAAAACATATAGATATGATATGTTTGGATTAAAAACACGCTCAGAAAGTTAAAACGAAGAGAGGTACAGTAAAGCGTGCTATGCAGCACAGCGCAACCGCGCTGAACAGGCTCATCACTTTCACTGCCTTGACTAAATGTAGTAATTTCGCCTTACGCGACTTGTTTTTTATTCAAATTGCAGAAAATCTTAACATTTTGCTGAGTTAAAAACTATGGTTTAGCTGAATGCAGCATAGCTCATGCAGAAAACCACAAATTTAAGATAAAGAGGTGGGGTGGGAGAGGAAACAATAAGCATGGGAGAAGGGAATGACGATTCCTTCAACAGGGCAAGGAACATACAAGACGATGGGGCGGGGCAAACATAGTCATGGGGGTTTGACTGGGAGATGATGGGGGTAGGAGAGGGGTGGGGAGTAGGACTTACGGTTAAATGTTCAGTACATATGGTGGGAACCAAATGTTCCTTATATGTTGGGAATCAAATGTTCAGTACATATGGTGGGAATCAATTGTTCAGTACATATATGGTAGGAACCCAATTCTTCAGTCCATATGGTGGGTATGGGGCTAAAAATGTTAAAATCGGGATCATTACGGTGGTTATAAAAACTGTGCTGCACATCCACACCACACAACGCTGTGTCTGTGTGACCCAAACCCACAAGCTTTGAACACATCAACACCCCACTCTCACTCTGCATGCAAGGACACACGCTTTCATGCTTAATCTTTCATGCGTAATCTTTCATGCCGTGAAAGGGTAAAAACATCTTGCAATCCATGTATTACAAATTAGCCTAAGCAGTCTCAACTGACTTTGAATCATGCAAAAATCTTATGAGCCTAGAAGACTAAAACCATTTTCAGCCTACAAACCTAAACACATGTCTACGCAGCCTAAACCTTGCTTTAACCCTATCTGATGCTCTCTGGGATTAAGCAGCCAATGGGCAAGCTATGCAGCATGCAGTGACCTGCGGCACTTACCGATGGCTTGAGAGGAACTTTCCTGGGCGACACTTTGGGTTTGGGCGCCTCCTCCTCCTGTTCACAAATTCTTTATGTCAACGTTTATTGAACAAAAGTTATTATCCATTATTTATGACATTTTACAAAGAACAAGACAGTCATTGTTCTCCGAGACCATACTAGCAGTCAAGGAGAACAATAAATGTCAAGATATGCGTGAAATGGCATATTTTGGTCAAAACTACAAAAAACATTTATGTATCGATTCACTTTGGTTAGAATTCCTTTTATTTTTACGTTTGGACGCACCAGACCTGTTTACCCCCATAAGTGTTTTGGAGTAATGCTCAGCCCCAAAAATAGTAATCCTGGCACAAAAATAGTAATCATCCAGCATTCGTCGCCAATTACAACGCCGCGGCACATGACAACTGTGTCTGCGAAACGCAACCATGCATATAATTATATCTATCATTCACAAACAAAACACATCAGTCAGTTTTTGTAGTCATCATAATTTCAAAGAAGATCACATCAAAAGCACATGCATCACTGATTCTTTTTCTTTTGCTCGTAGTAGGCCTTTTTCAGTGTGTCAAGCGCTTTTCTACTGTACTTGCGCTTGCCGAATGAGTGAGGGCGAGACTTCACCACTAGAATAAGGCTCTCCAGCGTCTCATCAGACAGACATGATCTCTGGTCAGTCCTGTGCTTTTTCACCCCATTTTGCCATTGAAAAAAACAATGCCAAACATGTGAATTGATAAAAAATAAAAAAATAAAAAAAAAATATTTTTTTTTACACATTTTTTTCATTTATGAAAATCGTAGTCTTGACACGGATAGCGGAATGGCGTATTTTTTGCAGAAAATCGTAATAAATTACGCCAAAATCGTAAGGGTAAACAGCTCTGACGCACACAAACATGCACTCTCTTGTAGTCTTGGCCATTCGTCTAAAAATGAGTTTTAGTCACATGCTTCAAAGAAGGGAAATCCAATGTTCAATCGATACATTATGTTTTTCTTTTACCGGTCCTGTTTCGTTTCTTATGTGCAGGGCTTGGCATTTCAGATTCAGGGGAGGCCACTGCTTTGTGCCTGAGTTTTAGACTGTTCAATCTCTGCTGTTTGTGCTTCAAGCGTTTGAAAGCAAGACACAAGACTGTCTACAGTGCCCCCTCTCCTCCCCCCCTCCCAACACCATCCCTTCAAGACCAGCTTTTTGTTCATAACGTCTGTAAATTTACCCCCATTTCATAAGACTCCCTCTGCCCTTAAGACCTGGTTTACTCAGTTGCGAGATGTCTTAAAGGACTTGTTTCCACAGATGTAACTACATGTAGGATGAAACACAAAAATGTCTCAACACCTCCACTGCCGGCTTTGTCAAAAAAGAATATAAAATTCCAGTGTAATTGAAACTGAATCAGACGGATAAATAGAAAGATAGTGCACATTTGGATTGCCCATATTTCCATAGATATATTATGTTCTTCTTCTCAATTCTTCTATTATCCTCAAGTGGAAGATGCTGCCCACTGGAACAATGTGCGTGTGCACCACATTACCTCTTCATCGCTTTCTTCTTCTTCCGACTCCTCATCCTCCCCTGCTGACCCTTTTTCTGCAACACAAAGCAAGGAATCATTAGAGACGTCTTGCAGATAAACACCATGACTGCAACACAAAGCAAGGAATCATTACAGACGTCTTGCAGATAAACACCATGACTGCAACACAAAGCAAGGAATCATTACAGACGTCTTGCAGATAAACACCATGACTGCAACACAAAGCAAGGAATCATTGCAGACGTCTTGCAGATAAACACCATGACTGCAAGTTACACAAACCAGCTGCATAAATACAACACGCCTCTGCTTTATGTTCAAAATAAGTCAGTGATTGGCTTCAATCCACAGCGAAATGATCAGCAAGTTCTGAAAGACATAACACACAAAAACAACCTCATAGATGTACCAAATACTCACAGGTATAGCATTATCCTTAGCATTAGGTGCTATGTGGTTAAACAAATTCTGCCTGAACTGTTAGTAGTGTTGTTACTGTTAAGGTGGGGTTTTCTGTTCATAAACTCTGTAAATTGACCTCCATAAGACCTGGTTTTCTATTCATAAACTCTGTAAATTGACCTCCATAAGACCTGGTTTTCTGTTCATAAACTCTGTAAATTGACCTCAGACCTGGTTTTCTGTTCATAAACTCTGTAAATTGACCTCCATAAGACCTGGTTTTCTATTCATAAACTCTGTAAATTGACCTCCATAAGACCTGGTTTTCTGTTCATAAACTCTGTAAATTGACCTCCATAAGACCTGGTTTTCTGTTCATAAACTCTGTAAATTGACCTCCATAAGACCTGGTTTTCTGTTCATAAACTCTGTAAATTGACCTCCATAAGACCTGGTTTTCTATTCATAAACTCTGTAAACTGACCTCCATAAGACCTGGTTTTCTGTTCATAAACCCTGTAAATTGACCTCTATAAGACCTGGTTTTCTGTTCATAAACTCTGTAAATTGACCTCCATAAGACCTGGTTTTCTGTTCATAAACTCTGTAAATTGACCTCCATAAGACCTGGTTTTCTGTTCATAAACTCTGTAAACTGACCTCCATAAGACCTGGTTTTCTGTTTATAAACTCTGTAAATTGACCTCAGACCTGGTTTTCTATTCATAAACTCTGTAAATTGACCTCAGACCTGGTTTTCTGTTCATAAACTCTGTAAATTGACCTCAGACTTGGTTTTCTATTCATAAACTCTGTAAACTGACCTCCATAAGACCTGGTTTTCTATTCATAAACTCTGTAAACTGACCTCCATAAGACCTGGTTTTCTCAGATTGTTGGAGGTCTTAAAAGGGGGGTTCCACTGTACTGTCATTGGAGTCTTGCTTCACACCTGAACTTCTTCCAGGACAATATGATACCAAGAACAATACCAATATTCACTCTCTCTTTCTCTCTTCCCTAAATCCCCCAAACTCCCTCTCTCTCTCCCTCTCCCCTTCAAACTCACCGATCTTTTTCGCTCGTTCGAGTCGTTGTAACCTGGGGACTGGTTCGTTGCCGAGTGGTTTGTCTGACTTGATCTTGATGGCTGGCATGGTGGCGCTGAGAGAGGGTAGTTGTTTGGAACCGAGGGCTGGAAGCGTGCGATGCAACGGTAGGGGGCTCTGGTATCATAAAACACACAACACATAATTTAATTAAATTAGTACACGCATGTTACCAGGCTATTCTAAACTAAGGGTTACCCCAAGGGGTATGGAAAAGAAGTGTGTGTGCGTGCATGTGTGTGTGTGAGAGAGAGATTGAGAGAGTGAGTGTGTGCAAGATAGAGAGAGAGAAAGAATGTGTGTTTGTATGTGTGTAAGTGTGTGTTGTGTTGTGTTGTGTTGTGTTGTGTTGTGTTGTGTTGTGTTGTGTTGTGTTGTGTGCACGTGAAGATGCATGCATGCATGCCTGTGTGCTACGCAGGTGCATGAATGCATGCATGCGTGTGTGTATCTGTGTCTGCCCTCAACTCACAGCCTGTCTCCGCCTGTCCCTGGCAGAAAAGGTGCGACTGAGACCGAGTTCGTTGCTGTCCCTCAGGGAGCCGTTGAGCAGCGTCTTCTCCAGCTTGCTCTGTTCTTCCACATCCTCGTCCTCGCTCTCCACATCGCCGTTCTCCAATCTCGGGGCCGCCGTCACGATCATGTGACACCCGCCACATGCTACCTGCAGCACAGGACAAAGCTGTGATCATTCTCACGTGCACACACACACTCACTCACACACACACACACTCACACACAACACAACACACACACACAACGCAACGCAACGCAACACACACACACACCACAACACAACACACACACAAACACAACGCCACCTGCAGCACAGGACAAAGCTATGATCATTCTCACGTGCACACACACTCACACACACTCACACACACAACACAACACACAACACAACAACACACCACAACACACACACAACACAACAACACAACAACACAACACAACACAACACAACACAACACAACACACAGATCCAGTAGAACCCCCTTTTTAGACCCCTCAATTTAAGACTCCCTGCGGAGACAGCACGCAAACACTACTGGCCAGAAGACACCAGCCAGGGCATCAATCTCTGGGGACCTGCTGCCAAACTGCAGACTTTATGGCGCCCATGAATATCAAACGCAGAAGAACAACAAGAATACTAACTCCCTTTCAAGACCCCGTTTTCTAAGATTTTCTGTTTATAACCTCTGTAAACTTACTCCATTTTTAGACTCCCTCCTTTTTATATTTAGTCAAGTTTTGACTAAATATTTTAACATCGAGGGGGAATCGAAACGAGGGTCGTGGTGTATGTGCGTGCGTGCGTGCGTGTGTGTGTGTAGAGCGATTCAGACTAAACTACTGGACCGATCTTTATGAAATTTGACATGAGAGTTCCTGGGTATGAAATCCCCGAACCTTTTTTTTCATTTTTTTGATAAATGTCTTTGATGACGTCATATCCGGCTTTTCGTGAAAGTTGAGGCGGCACTGTCACGCCCTCATTTTTCAACCAAATTGGTTGAAATTTTGGTCAAGTAATCTTTGACAAAGCCCGGACTTCGGTATTGCATTTCAGTGTGGTGGCTTAAAAATTAATTAATGACTTTGGTCATTAAAAATCTGAAAATTGTAAAAAAAAATAAAAATTTATAAAACGATCCAAATTTACGTTTATCTTATTCTCCATCATTTGCTGATTCCAAAAACATATAAATATGTTATATTCCGATTAAAAACAAGCTCTGAAAATTAAATATATAAAAATTATTATCAAAATTTTTTTTTCGAAATCAATTTAAAAACACTTTCATCTTATTCCTTGTCGGTTCCTGATTCCAAAAACATATAGATATGATATGTTTGGATTAAAAACACGCTCAGAAAGTTAAAACGAAGAGAGGTACAGAAAAGCGTGCTATCCTTCTCAGCGCAACGAATACCCCGCTCTTCTTGTCAATTCCACGGGCACTGCCTTTGCCACAGGCGGTGGAGTGACGATGCTACGAGTATACGGTCTTGCTGCGTTGCGTTGCGTTCAGTTTCGTTCTGTGAGTTCGACAGCTACTTGACTAAATATTGTATTTTCGCCTATGATTTGGGGAGGAACAAAAATGTACACATATGACATTTTGAATCAGGAAAAATAGCTTGATTGCACAGTTCAAGCGTACCTGCCTGTGGATGGAAAAACAGAGGCAACTGGAAGGCACATATCATGTCAAAGCTCTTTCCCAAAATACACCTGGACACCAATGTTTATTCTTAAAACACCTGATGCATGTATATAGCTCTGCCCTCTAAGCCCCTGCTGTCCCACTCAACCCTTCTCAGTCAAATGAGAAGCACCATGTTTCAACCCTTCTCAGTCATAGCAACGGCATCAGGTTTCCACCCTCTCTCATGGAGACGACAACAAAAACGTAAAGAAAGAAAGTACTCTCCATCACACACACAAAAAACAGAAAGAAACTGACCTGGGTGACGACGAACTTTTGGAACCTGTCGACTTTCTGTGGTGTAAACTGGTTGGAGAAGCTCTCCTGGCCCAACCCTAGCTTGCCATGTCGACCGTCCCCAAACGTGTACAGCTGGCCTTTTTCTGGTGGACACAGGGGGACAGCACACGCTTTTAATGATATACGATACCAACTCATGCAAAGCTTGGCGTTGACCATACGCTTGATTTTCTTCTGCTGATCTGACGAATCACAGAGACAAACTTTGTTCTCGAAATTCTTTGTCACTAACAAAATAAATGCTTCACCACAAAATAAGCATAGAAAATTAAACCTGACATGTGTTTAGCATACAGTGAAACGCCTCTAGACACCCCTCCCCCATTTTAAAAAAAGCTTGCTTTCTCAAATTTTCTGTTCATCAGCTGGCTAAATTTACTTCTGTTTGAAGACTCCCCCTTTCCTAAGACCTGTTTTTTTTCCAGATTGTTTGAGGTGTGTTCCAATGTATGCCACAAACTCTCACTAAAAGTTGTTTGATTAGAGAAAAACTGCTGCAGGATTAAAGAAAACCTAGCCCACCTGAGACAATGGCGGTGAAGTTTTCCCCACAGCACACCTGTGACACCTTGAAGGGCAGTTTGACCAGTGACGGGGACTGTGACTCCAACACCGACACACCCAGACCCAACTGACCGTTCGGACCGTCACCAAAGGTGTACAGCTGTCCATTTTCTGAAAACAAAACAGACACCAAAAATAGTATTTCAAAAGCATGCTGAACAGCCCCTGTACATTATCACCCAGTACGTGTACATGATTTCGTAGCAACTAAAGAGTTACAATAACTTTCTGCCATAATTTCATGTCGATATTGGTTTCATAGAACGTGTGTGTGTGTGCCAACATGTATGTATGCACATGGGTAATTGTGCCTTTCCAAACATCACAAAAACCACTGCAGAAAATTGTGTTGTACAGTGAGAACACGTGTTACCTGTGACGTGTTGCGGTGTTTTGTTTACCTGTGACAGCGGCAGTATGTGACCCCCCACACGACACACTTTTCACTCTGTCTGCTATGGACATGACGTGTTGAGGTGTTTTGTGTTCGTCTGGATCTTCCCCCAGACCCAGCTTCCCTGCGTCGCTTTCACCAAACGTGTACAGCTCTCCATTCTCTGTTAACAGGAAACAAATTCATCTGAAAAATCTAGAAAATACAACAGTGAATTAAGAGTTCTAAAGCTGCCTGCTGCAATTCACACTGACAGAATAAGCTTCTCAAAAATACAAGAGGAAGCTTAACACTATTGTGACTAGCACTGCCACGGCGTTGACGTCCTGCCTGCCCAAGCTTGCCACCAAGAAACTTACCAAAAATCAGTAACTGTAAAGAAATCTGTCTAGCAAGCTTGAATTAAGTCCAATCACCACCAAATTTTTTGTACTAATTAAAAAATGGATGCCCAGTTCAGTCGTGCTATTTATAAGTTTGTCACACGATTTGTTTTAGCAAAGGGGGGGTGAAAGGGGGATAATTTGTGTTTTTTAACGTTTTTTTGTGTGTGTTTTCTTTTCCACTGCTTTTTTAAAAGTTATTTTTTAACAGAATGTATTATTAATAATTTTATAACCAAACAAGGTGTAAAACCTATGAATTAGCTGAAATATTGTTAAAATTCTACACAGAAATAAGGAGACAGTACAAAGAAAAAAACAAGCAAATCCCGCATTCACTCACAGCATCCTGACTCAAATGAAACAAAACTGTGACACTCACCAAATGATGTCTAGGTAATCCATATTGAATATAAGTCACATTTTCAAAATAAAGTCCCAACTGCACACCTATGAACATTTCCAAAAGGATTAGGACGCTCCAGCCATCCATTGTTATCAGTGCTGCCACGCCCCCCTTGCAACTACACATTCGAAGATTCATGCAGTGCCACCCTAACACGTGTAGTTTGCCGACTCATTCTAGCAACACTGAACAGGACTGTTTCTTCCTCAATATCACTGCTATTATCGCTTTCTTGAGGCGAAAACAACACGTCGGAATCATGATCTACAGGGTCCTCAAGATCCAACATCCGGAGAATCTCCTCCCGTGACAAGGCTCGCCTTCGATTCATTTTTTCTCTCGAAAAAACCGCACAAATCAGGCTAATTTTACATATGGCGGAAGGGCACGCAAAGTGTGTCAAGGGAAACAACTCAATTTACTGCAAGCTTCAAAAACCGGGAAGCAATCACGAGTCGTGTACCCTGTATGGCTGTTACTGATTTATAAGCGTCCCGTCCATGGGCGTGTCAGCGCTGTTACTGATTTATCAGTGTCCCGTCGCGAAAGTGTTAAGCTTACAATCTTTCTCTGTGGCGTTTTTTTTCATGGAAATTCACAAAATATGATAAGCGTACTACAACTGTTTCATAAATTAACTACAGCTGGTTTACGGAACAAGCATAAATTAACTGCAGCTGGTTTATGAAATGAGCAATCTGGAGCAAGTTTGGCTAATCATAAATATGAACTTTGTCTTTGTGATAGAGGAATCATTAACAATCTTTTTACCCCATAAAAAATGCCTCAACCAAAAGGAACTTAATCTAAAATTGATGAGAAGAACATAATTTATGTTAGGGTTAGAGCAAAGTTTCCTCAAATTTCAGACTCAAATTAAGAAAATAAACAGAAAACTAGATAAACATCTTTTTTTTAAACAACAACGATGAAACTTACCTGTAACAAGAGCGCTGTGGTAGTAGCCACAAGAAATACAGGTGACCAATTGACCAATGTCCAGCTGTTTGGGTACAGGTATCTCCGACTCTTCCCCCAAACCCAGCTGACCCTCCCCATTGCCTCCCCACACAAACACTCGCGCGTCCTCTGCACACACACACAAATAGACACGGTATCTGACACTGCAAGCAAGTTTTGTGTGTGATAAAAACAATGGTAAGTTAGGGTTACCCTAACCTAACCCTAACTTTCTATAAT
Source organism: Littorina saxatilis (assembly GCF_037325665.1). NCBI lineage: Eukaryota > Metazoa > Mollusca > Gastropoda > Littorinimorpha > Littorinidae > Littorina > Littorina saxatilis. Next base: position 20,545,769 of record NC_090247.1, read on the forward strand.
CTATTTCTTCATTGCAAAACAAAACATGCATATTCAAATGGCAATAAAAATCAAAAGATAATCATAATACAAACACCAGATCTGCAAGATAAAAAAAATGTCACTGTTTACTCCATCTTGATCCTCTAGTCAGTTTAACCGACCACTGTTCATTCATGCCTCCTTTCACTGTCAACAATGAACACTGATCACTTACCATTGTTTGTTAAAAACAATTTCTAGAACTGATCTCTACCATTTCTCACACCTGTCAAGCCATTTATCAAGCCTGTCAATAATAATCACCAAAGGGACCACCAAAAGCGGTTGCTATAGACAGCTGGTCAATATATATAGGAAAGTGAATTATATATAATATATACAAAATAAATAAATAAAAGTCGGGGATCCTTTCAAGTGATCATTCTGGGTTGGTCGTTTTTTCAGGTAACTTTGAACCAGAATGAATTTTTTTTGTCGGATGCTGATGTCAAAACTACCACATAGTTCAGAATTATGTTGAACTTAAAAGTAGCCTACTAACGACTGACCAGTGAGAGCAATGGAGTGGTCACAGCCGGCGGCCAGCATTCGGTAGGGCGTGGGGTCCAGTGATGCGACGTGTCGGGGGAGGTGGCCATCTTCTCCCTCCGCACCCAGCTGTCCCTCTGAGTTAGAACCGAACGTGTAGATATTGCCTGACTCTGCAAGCATCACATGCCTTATGCTGTGAGTCTCTGTAACTCTGGATATACAGTACTAATAGTAGATTTATTACAACATCATGCGTGAAAGTGTTGAAAAATAGTGGAATAAAAAAATAAAAAACCAGTATCAAGTTAGGAGCTGAAAACATCCAGCCGGTGAACATTTACTGATCTTGATATTTTGCACAAGGTGTGCTTCAAAAGACACCACAAAAGATTACAAAAAACACACAATGAACAACAACAACAAAATCACACATGACCTCTGCACGTACCTGTTGCAACGACCGTATGCAATCGCCCACAAGCCACCATCTTTGACTTTTCATGTTTCAGTGCTGCAAATGCAAGAAAACAGAGAGGTTCAGAAACGGCCCATATAAAGATGCAAACTTGCAAACGATTATTACAAAAAATCCAAAAACAGATAGACTGTTCCAAAATACAGAATAAAAAAACAGTGATTTTTTTCGGCGATGTTACCGGAAGCAGACATATTTTTCTTTTTGGTCTTACACTTTGCTGAAACACTGTCCCGCAGTCAATAAGAACAAATACTTTATTGTCTGTCTATATAAAACAGAAATTTATTATAATAGCACTTGTTCAATTAATTTGTTGCCAGTAAAACTGTATTTCTTCAGGTGAGGTTTGTGGAAAAGATTGGCTACAAATGTCAAAGCACTCACTTTTGATACATGTCGGTCTGTTGGCAATCTTCTGAGCTCCAACCCCCAGCTGGCCCCAGTCATTTGGCCCGAACATGAACACCCTCCCACTCTCTGCAAATTAGTTCTTGATTTTTATAGCGGTAAAAAAATATGAATCAACAAATTGTCCAACTATTTATTGGACTCATGTTCATAAGCAAAGCAACACAGCCTTGTATGATTTCTGCAAAACATGCAATGCACAATATTTGGATAAGATATGGGACATTTTGCTTCTAAAAGTTCTAGTTACACTTGCAGCAATAGTTTTGAAGCTTTATCTGCATGAAAGAGAACAAAACACTTCAAAATCACAACAGGTGTAAATTCAAGAACTAAAAAGAGCAAATCTATATATAAATGCTTTTTTGTATCCATTCCCCAACATAAAATGCATAAACATGTGTCCCATGCACAGTCACAAGCATCTCTCTTAGTCTTACGCATGAGTGACACGGACATTTATATGGGTTTTTTTGTTTGTGTTTTTTAAGCCCGAACATTAATTATGAACTCTGGGTATCTCAAGAATGATCTCTTAAGCATTTCAAAAGAGGGAAATCCAAAATCACATGCTCTCTCTCAAACACACTCGCATGAACCGATACAAAAACACACACAAGCTAACGCAGGACTAGCGTAACCAAGAGAATAATGATCCTACCTGCAACCAGAGCTGTGTGTTCATCTCCACAAGCCACCTCCAATACACGGTCATTTTTCACCCAAAACTTGTTGGGCAAATTCTCAGCAAACTTGCTCTTGCCAAATGTAAACACAGCACCACTCTCTGAAAATTATAAAGTGTGACAGATGACATCAACAGTAACCTAGAATCAAGATAACACCAATAACCTAGAATCAACTGTGCCAGATGACATCAATAACCTGGAATTAAGTGTGCATCTGACAGATAAACATGAATGACGGGGCAGCTCTTCCTGTCCCAAATGCTAGCTCTCTATCAGTGAATTTTATAAACTGAATGGGTGAATTGATTCAGTTGGTGACTTGTTACTTTCGTTCTGGTCAAAGTATTAATTATGTACCTTAAGATAAATGGTGCAGGTTCAACTGACTCTTGTTGTGCATGGTTGCTCAAGTGTGCTGCAGGCTGATTGTAATGTATGTGGTTTTCAGAGTCGAAGACACTGAGAGTGAGAGAGGGGAACTTTAGGTGAGAGAGAGAGAGAGAGAGAGAGAGAGAGAGAGAGAGAGAGAGAGAGAGAGAATTATTTATTTATTTTACGAGGGTAACAGAATAAGCATAGGAGAGAGAGAGAGAAAGAGAGCGGAGAGAAGATAGAGAGAGAGAAGATAGAGAGAGAGAGACAAAGAGAGAGAGAGAGACAAAGAGAGAGAGAGAGAGAGAGAGAGACAAAGAGAGAGAGAGAGAGAGAATGTCACGGTGTGTGGGGTGTTTTTTTTTGTGAGTGCTTGTGATTTACATAATAAGCCTTTCGTGTCAAAAAAGAGTGCGATAGATCTTTATAAATAATTGGAGACGATACTATGAAAAAGTGTCCATCGTTGCACTATCAGCAAGTGTCACCGAGCAATTTTGCAGCTAACGATGTATTTTGCTGTTTGTATTATCTGTTGCTGTTTTTATGCAGATTCATATCCATTCAACGGGCATGCCGGTGAAACCAACTGTATTTTAATATCATCTATTTTGATCAGGATCAGTCTTGTTTCAACAGACACAATGTAAGCGCGCGCAATTCAAAGCCATGCTAGCAGTCACATACCCAATAGTCTGAGAATAAACTGAGACGCGTTTGCTGCATCTCAATGGACAAGACCGTTTCGTAACCCTCAAACCTATGCTTGCTCAACAGGAAAGACATAATGTCATCTGAACCGCTTACCTGGGATATCAGAGTCGTCGGTGGCCGCCATGTTGGTATCCTAAACAACTTTCTAAAGTGCCCGGATGACAGGTTCTTGTAAACTTCCGGTGCAAAACATGTGGGTGTTTGTTTACTCTTTAGTTTCGTATTTCTGTTTGCTGGCTTTCACAATATCCTTGCATTATTTTTTTCAACGTTATGAAAATTGCTTTTGGGGAGGAAATAGCCTCGCATTAGCAAATCCTGCTGTTGGCTGGCAATATTTCAACCGTGCACTTACTGAGGTGACTGTAACTGTAAGTATCCTTGGCACAAAGGGTCAAAAATCCAACAAATAAGCTAGGCCTTATTTCTCAATTAAGGCCTTATTTCCTTAAGGCCTTAAAAAAATATGGGCTTAAAAAAATAAGCCCTTATTTAAAAATAAGGCCTTACGAGAAATAAGGCCTTATTTCTGTAAGGCCTTAATAAAAATAAGGGCATAAAAAAATAAGGGCATAAAAAATAAGGGCTTAAAAAAATAAGGGCATAAAAAATAAGGGCATAAAAAATAAGGGCATAAAAAATAAGGGCTTAAAAAAATAAGGCCTTATTTTTTGGACCAATCATGAAGCTGAATAGAGGCCAACACACATACCTCTGTCGAAAATCGTCATCTTCTGGCCTGAATGCAACTCCGTGCCGTAAATCAACCAGGGAAAGAGCCGTTTCACAAAAACGTGAAGCCATCATGCTGTGCCCGCTCGATGTTATGACGGGTGTTTTGAACGAGAGCCCAGTTTGTGCGCGCTTTCGAATGTCCGGATGCGCAGTAGCGATGCGCAGAAAAATAAGGGCTTATTTTTTTTATGCCCTTATTTTTGTAAGGGCTTATTTTTGTAAGGGCTTATTTTTTTAAGGTCATAACAGAAATAAGGCCTTATTTCAGTAAGGCCTTAACAGAATTAAGGCCTTACAGAATTAAGACCTTATTTCATTATGCCCTTATTTCCTTATGGCTGTAAATATTTAAGGCCTTATTTCTAAAATAAGGGCTTAATTCCAAAAATATGGCCTTATTTTTGTAAGGGCTTATTTTTTGGATTTTTGACCCTTTGTGCCAAGGATATGTAAGCAAAGAGGGTAGAAGCTTCTATCCTCTTTGGTGTAAGTGACTCGAGTGTGTCGGTGCCACAGAGATAATTATAGGTGGTCGGTGCTGGTGAGGCAGAAGGGGTGTAAGTCGACCAATAGGTGCAGGTGCATGTCCTGTAAATGTTGACTTGCCTAGGCGGACGCGTGTCTGTACTTTTTTTTACAATACAGGTTGTCGTGTTATGCCATTCAGCAAAGTAAACAAAACACAAAAAATATGGCTGTATATTGTTCCATTTATTACTACAATTTTACTGATAAATAGGCATATTCGCATCATTTAGTTTTTAGTTCACAAAACATATTATATCAAATCATGCACACATAACGTTTGGTGGTTGAAGCGTTTTAAAAGAAAGCATTGTTCTTGAAGACCAGAACTAGAATAACCGAGAGATACACGGACAGTTCTGAAAAATGGCTGAACAATGTGGATGACTATGAACAACACACTGATGCCCGACGATGGATACACTGGTCACAGTCCTCACACGAGAATTATGAAGTCCACTGTTAGAGAAAAGAGAGAGAGGAAAAAACATTTAGCGGGCGGTGTGTCTTCAGAATGACGAGTAACTAAAATCACTTGGAGCCAAGAGACTGAGCAGCAATATTTGTACATAATACGGATGGTGCATATAATTATATCATGTTTTAAACATCACTTTTTTGATTAACTTAGGCTGACAAATGATTTATTGATTCAGACAAACCTTGCATACGTCACTTCAGTCAGTATTTTAACATTGTTTTGTTTATTTTGGTGCTTCTGGTGAGTGACATACCATAATCCAAATAACAAGCTTGACTGAAAAGTCAGACTGAAATGAGTTGTTGAAACTGAATTTCTCGGTTATGCCTCGGTCTCACATACTACGATTTTTCGGAAGTGTCGGGGATGATAGTTAAGTCGGCTAGGTCGGAAGTGTCGGATGCAAATTCGGCTCCAAATTTCACTCCCGACCTGTCCTTACGACTGATCCGACCATGTAGCCGACAAGCAGACGACAACCACCCGACTTTAGGGCCGACAAATCCGACATGTGTCCAGACACTTCCGACTGCAGTAACGACAATTCCGACTGCAGTTACGACAGGCCCGGCTGAAAAACTTCCGAACAATAGCCGACTCTCACGACCAGTGTAACGACTAAACCGACTAGCTAACGACTGTCCTAACGACAAATCAGACTGCCCTTACGACTAATCATGTCCGAACGAAACTATGCAACCGACAAATCCGACCACCCTTACGAGTCTTCCGACTACCGCTACGACTAATCAGAATCGCCTTACGACTAAACCGACACGCTTACGACAACCACCCGACAAATTTCTATTCGTCTGAGTCGGGAGGCTCTTCCGACTGTTTTGAAAATTTCAAAACAGTCTGACGGGCCTTCCGAACTATCCGACTTTTCAAAAACAAAATTGCTAATTCTCACGAACTCTCCGACCTCTTCCGACTTCCAGCCGACTACCTAAAGTCGGGTGACATTCGTAGATGTGAGACCGAGGCATTACAGCCAAATCTTTTCTAAGTGCAATGGGGATTTGGGTAGGGGATGGGGGGTGGGCGGGTAAAGTGTGTGACTCTTCAAAAGACCCATGACAGAAACAGTATAGTTGGCCAGCATGATTTTCGATAAACGTGTTTCTTTTTTAAGCCTCAGCAAAGGTTCATAGTCCACAGCAAACTGATTCTCTTGTCATCTTGAAGCTTGAGCACGCCATTATAAAAATAAGCAGTTGTAAGCCGCAGTCATGAGCAACGTTTTGTGAGACAAAACAAATGAGTATAACTATTGATCATTAACACACACACACACACACACACACACACACGTACACACGTACACACACACACACACACATTGATAAAGTTACCGTCCTTTCCCCGTACACGGTCATATTCACTGCCACCGATCTGTCCAGGCTGTTCACATGTATGATCATCCTTTTACACACACACACACACACACACACACACACACACACACACACACACACACACATACACACACTTTTGATGTAATAGAGAGAATAACAACAAACCATTCTTAGAACTTATGTCGCTTTTATGCGAGCTGGAACCAGGGGAGGTTCTTTGGGTGGCAAGGAATCAATAAACTCCCGCATCCTTTTCTTCAGTATTTCTGCCTCCGTGTTCTGTTGGAAAATATACGTCTTTATTGAGCTAGCATACATGTACGAAACTCACTCACACAAAGAGATTCATATTATGACACACAAACAAATGCCACGCTAGTATAAAGACTCAGTTACAGACAGACAGACACTCACACGCACTCACACATTTTCTCACCCCACCACCCCTCCCCTTCTCTCTCTCTCTTTCTCTCCCTTCTCTATCTCTCTCTCTCTCATTCTACCCCCTCCTCTATCTCATTCTCCCCCCTCCTCTATCTCATTCTCCCCCCTCCTCTATCTCATTTCCCCCCTCTATCTCATTCTCCCTCCTCCTCTATCTCATTCTCCCCCCCCCCTCCTCTATCTCATTCTCCCCCTCCTCTATCTCATTCCCCCTCCTCTATCTCATTTCCCCCCTCCTCTATCTCATTCTCCCCCCCCTCCTCTATCTCATTCTCCCTCCACCCCTCCTCTATCTCATTCGCCCCCCTCCTCTATCTCATTCTCCCCCCTCCTCTATCTCATTTTCCTCCCTCCTCTATCTCATTCGCCCCCCTCCTCTATCTCATTCTCCCTCCTCCTCTATCTCATTCTCCCCCTCCTCTATCTCATTCTCCCCCTCCTCTATCTCATTCTCCCCCTCCTCTATCTCATTCTCCCTCCTCCTCTATCTCATTCTCCCCCCTCTTCTATCTCATTCTCCCCCCCCCCCCTCCTCTATCTCATTCTCCTCCCTCCTCTATCTCATTCTCCCTCCTCCTCTATCTCATTCTCCCCCCTCTTCTATCTCATTCTCCCCCCCTCCTCTAACTCATTCTCCCCCCTCCTCTATCTCATTCTCCCCCCTCCTCTATCTCATTCTCCCTCCACCCCTCCTCTTTCTCATTCTCCCCCCTCCTCTATCTCGTTCTCCCCCCTCTATCTCATTCTCCCCCCTCCTCTATCTCATTCTCCCCCCCCTCCTCTATCTCATTCTCCCCCCTCCTCTATCTCATTCTCCCCCCTCCTCTATCTCATTCTCCCCCCCTCCTCTATCTCATTCTCCCCCCTCCTCTATCTCATTCTCCCCCCCCCCTTCCTCTATCTCATTCTCCCCCCCTCCTCTATCTCATTCTTCCCCCCCCCTCCTCTATCTCATTCTCTCCCCCTCCTCTATCTCATTCTCCCCCCTCCTCTATCTCATTCTCCCCCCCCCCCTCTATCTCATTCTCCCCCCCCTCCTCTATCTCATTCTCCCCCCCTCCTCTATCTCATTCTCCCCCCTCCTCTATCTCATTCTCCCTCCTCCTCTATCTCATTCTCTCCCCCCCCCTCTTCTATCTCATTATCCCCCCTCCTCTATCTCATTCTCCCCCCCCCCTCTTCTATCTCATTCTCCCCCCCTCCTCTATCTCATTCTCCCCCCCCTCCTCTATCTCATTCTCCCTCCTCCTCTATCTCATTCTCCCCCCCCTCTTCTATCTCATTCTCCCCCCTCTTCTATCTCATTCTCCCCCCCCCCTCCTCTATCTCATTCTCCCCTCCTCCTCTATCTCATTCTCCCCCCCCCTCTTCTATCTCATTCTCCCCCCTCCTCTATCTCATTCTCCCCCCCCTCCTCTATCTCATTCTCCCCCCTCCTCTATCTCATTCTCCCCCCCCCCCTCTTCTATCTCATTCTCCCCCCCCCTCCTCTATCTCATTCTCCCCCCTCCTCTATCTCATTCTCCCCCCTCCTCTATCTCATTCCCCCTCCTCTATCTCATTCTCCCCCCTCCTCTATCTCATTCTCCCCCCTCCTCTATCTCATTCCCCCCCTTTTCTATCTCATTCTCTATCCTCCTCTATCTCATTCTCCCCCCCTCCTCTATCTCATTCTCCCCCCCCCTTTTTCTATCTCATTGTCTCCCCCTCCTCTATCTCATTCCCCCCCCCCCCCCATTTTCTATCTCATTCTCCCCCCTTCTCTTCCTTCTCCCTCTCTTTCTCGCCTCTCTCTCTTTCTCTCTTTTACTCTACCCCTCCCTCCTCCTACTTCATCTTCATCTTCTCCTACTGCCTCAACCCAACCCTTCAGCCCTAGTTTTAACATTCTCTCAACGCCAACCTACATTTTCTGTTCTTGAGAGAATACAGAGTCGCCTGGAGGTGAGGTATGTGCGCGTTATAAATTCTCGTATTATTATTATTATTATTATTATTATTATTATTATTATTATTATTATTATTATTAACACTCTCGGTGAGTCAACCTACATTTCTGTTCTTGAGAGAATACAGACGGACTAACACTTTCTGAACGTCAACCTACATTTCTGTTCTTGAGAGAATACAGACTAACACTCTCTGAACGTCAACCTACATTTCTGTTCTTGAGAGAATACAGACTAACACTCTCTGAACGTCAACCTACATTTCTGTTCTTGTGAGAATACAGACGGACTAACACTTTCTGAACGTCAACCTACATTTCTGTTCTTGTGAGAATACAGACTAACGCTCTCTGAACGTCAACCTACATTTCTGTTCTTGAGAGAATACAGACTAACGCTCTCGGAAAAGTCAACCTACATTTCTGTTCTTGAGAGCATAGAGGTTAACACGGCTGGCAGGGGCGGTGCTGTAGCTGGTGTCGTTGGTGTAGTAGCCGTCCTCCGGACCACCACCACCACCACCACCGGCACTATCATGAGTGTTTGCTGCCAGCATGGACAGGGCACTGTGCGAGTCAGAGACAGTGGGAAGACCCGCCTTGGAGCTGCTGGCTTTCCTCGAGGTGAAGGTTGTGGACGTGGTTTTGCTGCCCAGCTCTGCACGGTGAGAACAGTATGAGTTATTTCTAATATGCTAACTGTTAGCAAATGATAACAGACCTGTCGAGAAAAAAGATATCAAGCATGAGCCTTCAGGCAAATGCTGATATCGTTTGTGAGACGGAGCAATGACTTGACTAGACTGTTTGGAGAGAACTGACCTGTACGTGAAAGGAGCGATGGGTTGCTTAACTGGAGCGCTTTGAGTGGTGACGACACGTAGCTAAACTGTGAACTGACATGTACGTGTGTGGAGCGATGGGCTGCTCAACGTGTAGAGCGCTTGGAGAGAACTAACCTGAACTGGAGCGCGGGGTTGCTGAATTTAAACGCTTTGAGTGATGGCGACACGTTGCGGAAACTGTGAACTGACCTGTAAGTGAGTGGAGCGCTGGGTTGCTCAACTTGAGCGCGAAGAGAGGGGGCGACACGTAGCGGCCACTGGGCACGGCTCTCCAGCGGGGCCTCTTGTACACCTCGGGGTCCGAGTGTCTGACCAGCTGAGCGCTGCCGTTACGGTACACCTGCTGGCACGCCACGCACCTGTCAGGATTGGGATAAGGATAAGATTTCATATCGTCCAGTGAGGTTCCCCTCGTGGAAATTCGGGCTCCTTTCTCTCTGGGGGAAACGAGTGCCGTACAGTACTGTGCTACCCATTTTTTTAATTCTTTTCCTGCATGCGCGTTTTCATGTTTGCAACTCCTGAGACGTTCGCTGTGAACTTGGGTTCTTTATCGTACGCATGCATGCACGAGGGGGGAAGGGGAGGGGGGGGGGGGGGGTGGGTCCGACACCGAAGAAAGTTTGCACAAAGATGACTCCGGGAAGTAAATCCCTCGCCGAACGTGGAAATCGAACCCACGCTGAGAGCGACAACTCAGTGGTTTTGAAGCTAGCGCCGCTACCGCCTCTATTCATGGCTCTTCTCGTCAATGCGTGGCCTGTCATTCTAACCCAGAAATAAATTCTTGTATACCTCGACGCCTGACTGCCTGACGTAGGTCGCAAGAGCATAACAGAGAAACACCGCAATCACCTCTTGTCAACGACAGCTCTCAAAAAACTCACAGTTATCTGCCCAAGCCCATTGCCCGTCAAGTAAAGAGAACACCTCATGCGGAGCTGTAGGGACAAGGGGATCACTGTTCACCCTGCCACAAGTGGCGCATTTTTTTTCAAGCATTAGCTCCAAAATAGCACCAAAACACGATAAGAAATCGTTCTAAAGTCAGATTTTTTTTTAAAGTTTGACAATATATCAAAACTGTATCACATTTAAGCCTTCTCCTGTTTGACTCTCTCTGCCTCCATTTATAGTCAGCGTGTATGGCGCACTATGCACTGTGTTCGACGATTTCTTCCACTATTCTTCGTCCTGTTTCTTTCGGATGACGAACAATGCAGCGTACGTACCGTTCTCTCAGCACTGGCTGGCTGGCGGTTCGGTTCCTGTAGCTGTTGTAGTCTAGCGGTCGGTGCATGGACAAGGTCTTCTTCGACCGGAACGGCGGGGGTTGCAGTAGGCTCGTGTCCATCTCGGGATTCCTGGGCAGGGAACACACACATTTATGCACACGCACGTGCACAACGACACGCGTGGTTGTGTAGCTGTTAATAAGAATATTTTATTGCACAAGTTTGGGAATTCGTTTGGACAGATGAGTGAAAACCGCATCTGTCAAAACGAATTCCCAAACCTGGGCAATAAAATATTCTGTATTCTGTTTTCTTATGTTATTACGTTGGACATCGGAGCACACTAGCTTTAAACTGTGTTACTTTTGCGACCAGTTTCTTAGTTTCCGGTGGATTGGTGAATGCGAGATAGAAGCATGAACTGACTAGACAAAAACAACGCCATTACGACTTATCAGTGTCGAACAAATTGCATGGCTTTTGTGCAAAAGCTGCTGGCGCGGATGTTCAGGTTCAGGTAATTTCAAAGCTCCTGCTACAATCTGAAACATTCCAATGACTGACTGGCCTGATAAGGAAGCTGAGGACTTTTAGGGCGTGTTTGAGTTGCTCAGTCCATCTCATTGTGAACGCCCTGCGCTGTGTGGTGCCTAGGAGCATGCCAACGCTCAAGCTATGATTTGAAACAACCCAGTCATTGATTGACTGACTCTGGCTGACTGTCTGTCTGAATGACTTATTGACTGATTGCCTGACTGCCTGACTAACTGGCTGACTGCCTGACTAACTGACTGATTGACTGACTAACTGACTGACTGACTGACTGACTGATTGACTGACTAACTGATTGACTGACTAACTGACTGACTGACTGCCTGACTGACTGACTGACTGACTGGCCTGACTGACTGACTGCCTGCCTGACTGACTGGCTGGCCTGACTGACTGATTGACTGACTGGCTGGCCTGACTGAATGACTGACTGACTAACTGACTGACTGACTGGCTGCCTGACTGACTGATTGACTGCCTGACTGCCTGACTGACCTGAGCACGAAGCTGAGGACCTTGAGTGCGTGTTCGAGCTGCTCCATCTCATTGTTAGCGTCGAGAGCGCTCTACGCCGCGGTGTGGCTGGGCTTACGGTGCAGACCTAGCTGCTCCTGCACCTTGCGAGATCGGAACACCGCGTCGTCGTCCAGTAGGCCTGTACCTGTAGTGCACACACACACGCACGCACGCACGCACACACACACACACACACACACACACACACACACACACACACACACACACACACACACACACACACGAAATACAACTCTAAACCACGGGTCTTCAGTCGGCAGTAAGCTGCGTGCAGAAACACAGTGAGAGAGATATACTGAGAGACAACAGAGAGACAGACAGAGAGAGGTACTTGGTTGTTGAGACTAACAACTTGAGAGAGGGGGGGAGACACATACACCACACACACACACTCACACACACACACACACACACACACACACACACACACACACACACACACACACACACACACATATATATATACTCACACACACACACACAAACACACACACATACACCACATATATACACACACAAAACACACACACACACACACACACACACACACACCGGCACACATAAATAGAGAGAGTGAGAGAGAGAGAGACAGACAGACAGATAGACAGACAGACAGAGAGACAGACAGACAGACAGACAGAGAGGCCATCGGAGAGAGAGAGAAAGAGAGAGAGACTCAGACTCAGACCTTTATTACAAAAGGATAAAGGTTTTAGGCAAAGCCTATTCTTCCAACCTGTCCTTTATTCAACACGTAAAGACGGACGCACGTACAAAATATAGATTGAATCATATAAAATACAGAAATACATTGTATGGAATGCAACACAATGTGCATTTAAGGAATTACATAAGGAGAACTCAAAGATTACAGAATTACATTGACAGAGTTATATCTTTCATTTGAGAATGAAGTTGCTCAGACCAGCCGTTAACACTAGTACAAAATGTTTAGCAAAATAACAATCGAACAAGACATTTCATTCACGAATGATGTGTGAACGTGACTGTCTCTTAAACATTTTCACTGAAGTTGCATTTCTTATCTGTTGGGGGAAGGAGTTCCAGAGAAATGCTCCTAAGAAGGCTAAGCTCGATTTGTAGAGGTCTAGGTATAGGAGGGATGATTTTTTGGGACCCATATCTTTTTGTGGCATGTTTGAAATGTGATTGCAAATATTTGGGACAGTCGTCATTTAGAATTTATTCATGAACACAGCCTTGTTTAACGTCAACTGATCTTTCAAGGGGAGGAAATTCAGGAGCTTTAGTTTATCATCCGTGGACCTATTCAAATCATACAGAATAAGTTTTGCAGCTCGGCGATGCAGGGAATTGAGTCTTTTTAAATGAACATCACTGCAGTTATCCCAAAGTGTTGAAGCGAAGTTTATATGAGGCATTATGTGGGCGTAATAGAACATTTTGAGTGCTTCAGAATCTGCGTAATGCCTTAAATTTTGATAACAGGTACAAATTCTTTGATACTATTTTGCAGATATTACTCAAATGAGTCAAGTTTGCCATTTCAACTCTTGATCAATGGTAACACCCAATAATCTATGTTCCCTAACTTGCTGCACTTGATTTGAACCAACTGACAGTTGTAATTGTAAAGGACTTAATTGGTGTTTTTGTCTCGTGGTTATCACCATACTCTTTGTTTGAGAGAGGGGGAGAGACAGGCAGACAGACAGAGCTTGAGAGAGAGAGTTCACAGCACACATAAAAACAAGTCGCGTAAGGCGAAATTACTACATTTAGTCAAGCTGTGGAACTCACAGAATGAAACTGAACGCACTGCATTTTTTCACAATGACCGTAGTCCGCCGCTAGTGCAAAAGGCAGTGAAAGTGACGAGCCTGTTCAGCGCGGTAGCGGTTGCGCTGTGCTGCATAGCACGCTTTACTGTAGGCCTACCTCTCTTCGTTTTAACTTTCTGAGCGTGTTTTTAATCCAAACATATCATATCTATATGTTTTTGGAATCAGGAACCGACAAGGAATAAGATGAAATTGTTTTTAAAACGATTTCGGAAATTTAATGTTAATCATAATATTTATATTTTTAATTTTCAGAGCTTGTTTTTAATCCAAATATAACATATTTATTATGTTTTTGGAATCAGAACATGATGAAGAATAAAATAAAAGTAATTTTCGATCGTTTGATAAAAAAATTATTTTAATTACAATTTTCAGATTTATAATGACCAAAGTCATTAATTAATTTTTAAGCCTCTGTCGAAGATTGCTTGACCAAAATTTCAATCAATTTCATTGAAAAATGAAGGTGTGACAGTGCCGCCTCAACTTTTACAAAAAGCCGGATATGACGTCATCAAAGACATTTATCCAAAAAATGAAAAAAATCATCTGGGGATTTCATAACCAGAAACTCTCATGTAAATATTCATAAAGATCGGTCCAGTAGTTTAGTCTGAATCGCTCTGCACACACACACGCACCGACACGTGTACACACACACACACATACACATACACATACACCACGACCCTCGTCTCGATTCCCCCTCTATGATAAAACATTTAGTCAAAACTTGACTAAAAATTAATGTAAAAATCACGGATCACAACCAGAAGAAAAGAAACAATGTGATACTTCTGATATTTTTCCTCAGTTGATGACTGCTGAGATCACCAGAATTGTCGTTCTCCTCGACGTTGATGTCACTCTTGTTGACGTGGTCTAAGGACGGCCTGACCAGTGTTGCCTTACTGGTGCCAGGGCTGTCATCTCGTTTAGTTTTGCCCATCACATATTTCACACCTTCACATGACAAGACAATGACAAATGTATGTAAGGAATGTCTATGTTAGTGTACATGTGCGTATAATTGTAAGTCCAATGATAGTAAATTGCTCTTTTCGGTCCCGAAGTCCTGAGACATAGTTCTACTAGCCAAAGAGGCACACACAATAAACATACATTGTAGTTAGTGTTTACAAGTGTTGATTTGAACACTGGGAACACTATGTGTGCTACTTTTGCCAGTAGAACGATGTACAATGCCACATAGTGTTCAAAACTTGAAACAAAAATGCGTTCAAATTGTGTTCACAATGTCAAAAAGTGTCCAAAACTTGTCACAGAAATGTGTTCAAAACATGTTCACTGCTGTTTAGAGTTCACTGCCACTGTGATCACTCACCTGGACAGATCTTGACGATCCTGGAATCATCATCGTACAGAACTCTGCCACTGGGATCATCATCGTACAGAACTCTAACACTGGGGTCATCATCGTACAGAACTTTGCCACTGGGGTCATCATAGTACAGAACTCTACCACTGGGGTCATCATCGTACAGAACTCTACCACTGGGGTCATCATCGTACAGAACTCTACCACTGGGGTCATCATCGTACAGAACTCTGCCTCTGGGGTCATCATCGTACAGAACTCTACCACTGGGGTCATCATCGTACAGAACTCTGCCACTGGGGTCATCATCATACAGAACTCTACCACTGGGGTCATCATCGTACAGAACTCTGCCTCTGGGGTCATCATCGTACAGAACTCTGCCTCTGGGGTCATCATCGTACAGAACTCTGCCACTGGGGTCGTCGTCATACAGAACTCTGCCACTGGGGTCATCATCATACAGAACTCTACCACTGGGGTCATCATCATACAGAACTTTGTTACTGGGATCACTCTCCTGTGGTCATCATCGTACAGAACTCTGCCACTGGGGTCATCATAGTACAGAACTCTGCCACTGGGATCACTCACTTGGACAGATCTTGACGAGCCTCAATCTACTGGGGTCATCATCGTACAGAACTCTACCACTGGGTTAATCATCGTACAGAACTCTGCCACTGGGGTCACTCACCTGGTGAGATCTTGACGAGCCTCAGCCTCCTGGGGTCATCGTCGTACAGAACTGTGCCACTGGGGTCGTCATCGTACAGAACTGTGACACTGGTATCACTCACCTGGAGAGATCTTGACAAGCCTCAGCCTCCTGGAGTCATCATCGTACATAACTCTACCACTGGGGTCATCATCGTACAGAACTCTACCACTGGGGTCATCATCGTACAGCACGGTGCCACTGGTATCACTCACCTGGTGAGATCTTGACTAGCCTCAGCGTCCTGGGGTCATCATCGTACAGAACTGTGCCACTGGGGTCGTCATCGTACAGAACTGTGACACTGGTATCACTCACCTGGTGAGATCTTGACGAGCCTCAGCCTCCTGGGGTCATCATCGTACAGAACTCTACCACTGAGGTCATCATCGTACAGAACTCTACCACTGGGGTCATCATCGTACAGAACTGTGCCACTGGTATCACTTACATGGTGAGATCTTGACGAGCCTCAGCCTCCTGGGATCGTCATCGTACAGAACTGTGCCATTGGTATCACTCACCTGGGGAGATCTTGACGAGCCTCAGCCTCCTGGGATCGTCATCGTACAGATCTGTGCCACTGGGATCATCATCGTACAGAACTGTGCCACTGGTATCACTCACATGGGGATATCTTGACGAGCCTCAGCCTCCTGGGATCGTCATCGTACAGAACTGTTCCACTGGTATCACTCACCTGGGGAGATCTTGACGAGCCTCAGCCTCCTGGGGTCATCATCGTACATAACTTTGCCACTCTGATCACTCACCTGGTGAGATCTTGACGAGCCTCAGCCTCTGGGGTTATCATCGTACAGAACTGTGCCACTGGTATCACTCACCTGGTGAGATCTTGACGAGTCTCAGCCTCCTGGAGTCATCATCGTACAGAACTGTGCCACTGGTATCACTCACCTGGTGAGATCTTGACGAGCCTCAGCCTCCTGGGATCGTCATTGTACAGAACTGTACCACTGTGATCACTCACCTGGTGAGATCTTGACGAGCCTCAGCCTCCTGGGGTCGTCATCGTACAGCCCTTTGCGCTCGTCCCCGTTGGAGCGGTACCTGAATCCAGGGATGATCCCGGTCAGCGGCCAGCTCTCCTTCCGGGGGTTGACGTCGTAGTGCGCGGGTTCGCTGGCCAAAGACTTGATGGACAGGCTGACCTTTTCCTGGATCTTGGCGATCTCCTTCTTCAGGTTGCGTGCGTGGTGCTGCTTGTTCTTCTCGTGCTCCTCCCACGACCTGCAGTCACGACTGGGACTTTGTTTCTTGGCTTTGTATGGGTACTACTTGACTCCGAAACCCCCAGAAAACCCAGAAAACCCCGAAAACCCCATCTAAAATTACTACATCTTACTTCAAATTGAAGTTCTTGACATGTCTAATACAATTCATGCCTGATTTAAGCTATCTGCACCCTTATTTGTGTGTTAAGAGCCGGATCCTGTGCTTCAAAGACCCACTCCGCCAAGTGAAAACAGATTCGCCTCAGTCTCCGTCTCAGAACTGGTCAGGCATTTACATAGGATAAGACCACATCCCTCTTCTTGATCACATACCAAAAATGAACAGCCTGGGTGCTCTATGTGCACTGTGGTGGTTTTTTTTTTGTAAGGTATTCATTTTGTGAAAGGCATCGGTGCTTTTTTTCGGAAATAAAATACATCAAACAATTCCACCTCACCCTAGCGAGCAGTCAGGGTGTTGATTTTTGGTATGTAACCAAGTGTAGGGATGGTCTCATTCAACGTTAAAGTATGGCCAGATCGGAGACAGTGAGACAATGGGAGCGAGAAAAAGACACACACACAAACACACACACTGTGACAAACACACACACACGCACGCTACGCACGCATGCACGCACACATACATACAAACACACACACACGCATACATAAAAACACACACACACGCACGCACGCACGCACGCACGCACGCACGCACACACACACGGCAAACACAGTTCAAATCGGACCTCTTGAGCCTGTTGTGGGTAGGGATGTCAGGCTTGAGTTCATGCGTGACCTTGTCCATCACAGCGTCCGACACTCTCTTTGCCACTGCATTCATCTTCACTCCTTGCATGGCCTCACAACATGAAACACCAGCGACCCATCGAGAGTACAGCTGTTTTTGTCACTTCTTCGAGGTGTTGTGGCTCTCAGACAGTATCTACTCAGCGATTTTCTCCAGGACAACATGCGATTGAAGTCATTGTTTGTAAGACGGATTTTCTCACAGGAAAAATCTTTCTTTCTGGATAAAAGATCGACGAGATGTCTGGCACATGTTTTTGTTTAGACTGGCCATGTTGTCTTGTCAATGTTCTGACGCTCGTCATCACAGTGTGTGTCGTCATATTACGTCCAAAATCCTGTCTAGTATGACGTCTGTGCTTGTGGATCTTCGCGTCATCGTCATTTCCCTCACCAAATCAGTCATCAGCATATTTGGTAAGTTGGTTGGCACGCACGCACGCACGCACGCATGACGGTGTCTACTCAGTAATGAATAAACAAAACAATGGCCTGACTAATTGTAACAGTAAGTCGGTCGGCTCTTCAGAATACTGAGGAATTTCCACTATGGAGAGAAAAAAGTCAGAAACATATCAACAAGAGGAAAATCAAAATCAAGAAATTTGACGAAACCCTACCAAAAGTTAAAGGGAGCATCTCGTTACTCCCCTGTATTGTTACTCCCCCGGCTCGTTACTCCCCCGTATCGCTACTCCCCCGGCTCGTTACTCCCCCGTGCCTTTTTATTACACTTAAGTAATGCAGTTATTACTTAATTGAATTTTCAAGAGAGAGAGAGAGAGAGAATTGAATTGAACTTTATTTAACAAGGATTAAGATTTAAGGCTACTAAGAGAGAGAGAGAGAGCATGTTTAAAGAACTTACAACTGTCAGATCTGCCTGTACATTCGTGTACAGTACATCTTTGAAAAAAAGTATATATTTTAGGCAGAAGAGATACTATTTCAGAATGGTTGACTCTGTCATGCCTGTGATAGCTCTTGGTGATGTGGTCTTTTATAGGGGAAGGGCTCCTAATATGGACCACTTTTTGTTTCATGCTAATAACTAGCTTGTTTTCTTGCGAAGAAGTTTTGTGTTTGGTAGTCCTTCTCTCTTAAGTGAACCGTTAGGCCTAATTAGAGTGAAATAGCTTTGATAGACATACAGAAAAAAATCACAAATGGTCCATATTAGGCGCCCAGGCTCCTAATATGGACCAGTGAAGCGGCCTTCACGAATCACTGTCAAAAGCCCCCTATACTTCAAAATAACGATACAACTTATTGTGCATGTCAGACTAATTCAAATATGCTTTAGATTTATCTGTTTCGGGTTGATGAGAGCATTATTTGAAGCACACCAGGAAACTAAAGAAGCATATCAAAAACAGAGTGAAAATAAGTGAAATTATCAACTTCCACAAAAAGAAGACAATTTGATATATTTTGTTGAAAGCTCGAGGGCTAGTTATAGGTTATTTTCAGCAAGCTTCTTAATGAATTAATGAAAATAGCCTTTAGCTTTTATTTTCTTCGATTTGTTGAAGGTGGTCCATATTAGGGGACTCACACATACTTTGAGATTTTGCTAATATTTTTTGTTTGCAGTAGAAACTCGGGGTCAAAACTGCTAAAATGTAACAAATACGGTCTTAGCTGTCATATATATATATAGCAATTTTTGTGTGATGAAAGCTTTGCCTGTGGACAGAAACGAGTCCGTTTTAGGCGTCAAATTTAGAGTGAACGCTGCCTAACGGTTTTGAGGTTTGTGTTTCTGCAACTGTTTTGACACAAGCAAGTTATCCAGAGAGGGGGAATACAGCGAATGAAATTGTTTTGAGCGCTCTAGCGCCGTTAGTTTGTCAGATCAAGAGGTGGTCCATATTAGGAGCCGGTCCATATTAGGAGCCCTTCCCCTAAGAGGGAAAAACATCAATACGACCATTCATTAATTTGAGTAGTCTCTGGTCACATTTTTCAGGTGGTCTCTGCGGGTAATGTTAAAAAGGAATCCGGTCCAACCATAGCCTAGATTGTCTTTTAAACGAGGTGGCCTCTGTTGGCAATGGTTTCTCAATGCAAGTTTTAGGCTACTGTATGGGTTTGGTGCAGGATAAAGAGGTTCAGTGACAGGTGCATGGTTCAAGATTTAAATCATGGAGGTCTATGCATGGGCCTCTTTCATTCTCTTTTTCTCAAACAGATTGGACCAACTTAAGGAGGCGGGGGGGGGGGGGGGGGGGGGTTAGGAAGATGGATGGGAGATGGGAGTGCTATGCCTAGATGCCTTTCGTGTGAGACCACCACACATATTCTACCCATGCAAATGAATATGACTCTTGCTCACGAAGTTTGTCGGTAATAGATGATATCTGTACCTTTTTTTTTCGTGTATTATTCTGTATGTGTGTTTGTTTGCATGTGTCAATGGGACAAATTGGCAGAATATTCTCAGTCTAACATTTTTTATCCTACATACGTGAGAGAGACACCCGTGAGATAATAATCGTTCAAATCACACGTGTGTATATCATGTAAATGAGGTCATGTCAAGCAAGTCTGGCAGGGACCTGTTTTTCCACGCCAAAGTCACCGAGACAAACGTCATTATAAAAACAAAAATTGCGCTCGCTAATAACCCTCGATGAATCTTTAGAACCAACACGTCACGCCACATTTTCAGAGTGACGTTTCTTTGCTTTGACGTAATAGATTGCACGAGGCTTTAGAAGAGATCGAGCTTCCAAAACAAGCGTCTTCAAGTTTAGCTGCCTCGTCTGCAAGACATTTTCAGTAAAATACACGTAAGTACAGTATGTGGGATAAACATAATACTACATGGCTTGCTGTGTCGTACCACCAACACGTCACGCCACATTTTCAGAGTGACGTTTCTTTGCTTTGACGTAATAGATTGCACGAGGCTTTAGAAGAGATCGAGGTTCCAAAACAAGCGTCTTCATTTTAGCTGCCTCGACTGCAAGACAGATCTAGATCTAGTGTCTCGCACTCTTGCACCGTGTCATCATCTTGTTAGTGTAGGTTCCTAAATAGGGGAATATCGAGCCGGGGGAGTAGCGATACCGGGGAGTAACGAGCCGGGGGAGTATCGAGCCGGGGGAGTATCGAGCCGGGGGAGTAGCAATACGGGGGAGTAACGAGCTGATCCCAAAGGGGAACATTCTCAAAAGTGTCTTTGTTTTCATTTTGATCAGTTGTGTGTTTGTTTGTTTGTTTGTTTGTCAAGTTGTTGTTTTAGGTGGGATGGTGGCGGTGTTATTCATTGTCACTCGATCGCCCCTTCCATCCCATTCAAACTGCGAATGCAAAAGCAATAGACGGTTAGTGTGTTTTTGTGGTCTGGATCACAGGAGCTTGTATCAAATCGCCGGTCGATCATTATTTACAGTCTACTACTACTATATACTACTACTATATACTACAGTAGTAGTATATAGTAGTAGTAGACTGTAAATAATGATCGACCGGCGGTTTGATAAAAGCTCCTGTGGTCTGGATCTGCATGCGGTGTCAAGCTGAATCGTCAGGCGCACAGTACGTGTAAATTGTGAAGTATATATGTAACCGAGTGCCGGAACACTACAGTCACCTTTGTAAAACATTTGATCTTATTTGTCATCATTTTCTGATTCCAAAAACATATAAATATGTTATATTCGGATTAAAAAATTATGATTAATATTTTCATATTATTCCTTGTCGGTTCCTGACTCCAAAAACATATAGATATGATTATGTTTGGATTAAAAACACGCTCAGAACGAGCGGTGGACAGACGATGCTACGAGTTTTTAAATTGATTTGGAAAATTTACTTTTGATCATAATTTTTATATTTTTAATTTTCAGAGCTTGTTTTTAATCCAAATATAACATATTTATATGTTTTTGGAATCAGGAAATGATGAAGAATAAGATGAACGTAAATTTGGATCGTTTTATAATTTTTCTTTCTTTCAATTTTCATATTTTTAATGACCAAAGTCATTATTTAATTCTAAAGCCACCAAGCTGAAATGCAATACCGAAGTCCGGCCTTCGTCGAAGATTCCTTGGCCAAAATTTCAATCAATTTGATTGAAAAATGAGGGTGTGACAGTGCCGCCTAAACTTTTACAAAAAGCCGGATATGACGTCATCAAAGACATTTATTCAAAAAATGAAAAAAAGTCTGGGGATATCATACCCAGGAACTCTCGTGTAAAATTTCATAAAGATCGGTCCAGTAGTTTAGTCTGAATCGCTCTACACACACACACGCACAGACAGACACACGTACACACACACACACACACACACACGCACAGACAGACACACACACACACACACACATACACCACGACCCTCGTCTCGATTCCCCCTCTATGTTAAAACATTTAGTCAAAACTTGACTAAATGTAAACAAGTCGCGTAAGGCGAAATTACTACATTTAGTCAAGCTGTGGAACTCACAGAATGAAACTGAACGCACTGCATTTTTTACATTTAGTCAAGTTTTGACTAAATGTTTTAACGTAGAGGGGGGAATCGAGACGAGGGTGTGGTGTATGTGTGTGTGTGTGTGCGTGTGTGTGTGTAGAGCGATTGAGAGTAAACTACTGGACCGATCTTTATGAAATTTGACATGAGAGTTCCTGGGTATGACATCCCCGGAAGTTTTTTTTCATTTTTTCGATAAATGTCTTTGATGACGTCATATCCGGCTTTTTGTAAAAGTTGAGGCGGCACTGTCACACCCTCATTTTTCAATCAAATTGATTGAAATTTTGGCCAAGCAATCTTCGACGAAGGCCGGACTTCGGTATTGCATTTCAGCTTGGTGGCTTAAAAATTAATTAATGACTTTGGTCATTAAAAATCTGAAAATTGTAATTAAAATTATTTTTTTATAAAACGATCCAAATTTACGTTCATCTTATTCTTCATCATTTTCTGATTCCAAAAACATATAAATATGTTATATTCGGATTAAAATAAAGGTCTGAAAATTAAAAATATAAAAATTATTATCAAAATCAAATTTCCGAAATCGATTTAAAAACACTTTCATCTTATTCCTTGTCGGTTCCTGATTCCAAAAACATATAGATATGATATGTTTGGATTAAAAACACGCTCAGAAAGCTAAAACGAAGAGAGGTACAGAAAAAGCGTGCTATCCTTCTCAGCGCAACTACTACCCCGCTCTTCTTGTCAATTTCACTGCCTTTGTCACGAGCGGTGGACTGACGATGCTACGAGTATACGGTCTTGCTGAAAAATTGCATTGCGTTCAGTTTCATTCTGTGAGTTCGACAGCTTGACTAAATGTTGTATTTTCGCCTTACGCGACTTGTTCTCAATTACCGTAGTCCGCCGCTTGTGCATAACGGAGTGAAACTGACGAGCCTGTTCAGCGCGGTAGTGGTTTCGCTGTGCTGCATAGCACGCTTTTCTGTACCTCTCTTCGTTTTAACTTTCTGAGCGTGTTTTTAATCCAAACATATCATATCTGTATGTTTTTGGAATCAGGAACCGACAAGGAATAAGATGAAAGTGTTATTAAAACGATTTCGGAAATTTAATTTTGATTATAATTTTTATATTTTTAATTTTCAGAGCTTGTTTTTAGTTCAAATATAACATATGTATATGTTTTTGGAATCAGAAAATGACGAAAAATAAGATGAAATTATTTTTGGATCGTTTAATAAAAAAATAGTTTTAATTACAAGTTTCTGATTTTTAATGACCAAACTCACTCATTAGTTTTTAAGCCACCAAGCTGAAATGCAATACCAAACCCCGGACTTCGTCGAAGATTGCTTTGCCAAAATTTCAATCAATTTGATTAAAAAATGAGGGTGTGACAGTGCCGCCTCAGCTTTTACAAAAAGCCGGATATGACGTCATCAAAGGTATTTATTGAAAAAAGGGAAAAAAAGTCCGGGGATATCATACCCAGGAACTCTCATGTCAAATTTCATAAAGATCGGCTCAGTAGTTTAGTCTGAATCGCTCTACACACACGCACGCACAGACACAGACACACACAGACACAGACACAGACACACACACACACACACACACACACACACACATACACCACGACCCTCGTCTCGATTCCCCCTCTATGTTAAAACATTTAGTCAAAACTTGACTAAATAACTAAATGTAAAAACAAGTCGCGTAAGGCGAAATTAGTACATCTAGTCAAGCTGTGGAACTCACAGAATGAAACTGAACGTAGTCCGCCGCTAGTGCAAAAGGCAGTGAAAGTGACGAGCCTGTTTGGCGCGGTAGCGGTTGCGCTGTGCTTCATAGCCACGCTTTACAGTACCTCTCTTCGTTTTAACTTTGTGAGCGTGTTTTTAATCCAAACATATCATATCTATATATTTTTAGAATCAGGAACCGACAAGGAATAAGATGAAAGTGTTTTTAAATTGATTTCGAAAATTTAATTTTGATCATAATTTTTATATTTTTAATTTTCAGAGCTTGTTTTTAATCCAAATATAACATATTTATATGTTTTTGGAATCAGGAAATGATGTAGAATAAGATGAACGTAAATTTGGATCGTTTTATAAAAAAAAATTTTTTTTTAACAATTTTCAGATTTTTAATGACCAAAGTCATGAATTAATTTTTAAGCCACCAAGCTGAAATGCAATACTGAAGTCCGGCCTTCGTCGAAGATTGCTTGGCCAAAATTTCAATCAATTTGATTGAAAAATGAGGGTGTGACAGTGCCGCCTCAACTTTTACAAAAAGCCGGATATGACGTCATCAAAGACATTTATCGAAAAAAAGAAAAAAACATCCGGGGATATCATTCCCAGAAACTCTCATGTACATTTTCATAAAGATCGGTCCAGTAGTTTAGTCTGAATCGCTCTACACACACACACACGCACAGACACTCACACACACACACACACACACACACACACACACACACACACACACATACACCACGACCCTCGTCTCGATTCCCCCTCTATGTTAAAACATTTAGTCAAAACTTGACTAAATGTAAAAAGCGTGTGGGATAGTCTGTTTTACATGTATGCAGAAGTACAAACCAATGAAGGCTGTGTATTTTCATAATCACATAATACTGTGTTATATGTAAGTTTGTGTGATAGAGTTTTATGATTTTTCAGTGAAGACGAACATTCGACCTAGACACAATCATTTGTCGTAGTAAGCGTAGACATCCGGTCTGCTCCCCGCCTAATGGCCGATGTCTTCCGTCTTCGGGGGACTACGTGGGTTTAGATTTGGAGTGGTCCTTCTCCTAGAGGAGTTTCCTTGCAGGGATAGTGAGCCTCCTCTGCCCTCGTTTTAATTTTGGAGTGATCTTCTCCTAGGACAGCTGCCTTCCAGGGTTGACGAGCCTGTCCTGCCCGGCTATTTAACCCATAGTTGGGGGTTGGTTCGTGGGCACCAGGGCGTATCCACACGCCGGTGGGCCTGCATGCCACACGTCTAGGGGCCAACCTCCTCCGAGTCCTTGTAGTTCAGCCTGGGTCCTTTCGGTACCCAGTTCACGCCTGTCGCCACGATGGAGGCACTACAAAGGGCTTGCTGTGGAGAGGTTATGTACTGGCAGGAGAGACTGACGCAAGCTGCTCTCTTTTCGCGTTGTCCTGAAATGGACGGTGCTAGCCAGCGGTGAGGGCTGAAAGCGAGAGGTGACAAGCACAAAACACTTCGCCAACTCACACTAGACACATCACACAACCATTTGACAGGCTTTCAGTGAAGACAATATTGACTGACAATGTAGAAAGCCTCACTCGGTTTTAAATGCCACGTCAGTCCTTTCATTGCACGTCCGTAAATAAAGGTTTCAAACAGGGTCAACTTTTTCATTTTTCTTCGAGGGATGCTTTATTTTGTAGACTTTGATATGATTAATGAGATAACGACTGAGCAGAAAAATCCTGAATAGGTGTTCGTTTTCTTCTTTTATATTTAGTCAAGTTTTGACTAAATATTTTAACATCGAGGGGGAATCGAAACGAGGGTCGTGGTGTATGTGTGTGTGTATGTGTGTGTGTATGTGTGTGTGTGTGTGTGTGTGCGTGTAGAGCGATTCAGACCAAACTACTGGACCGATCTTTATGAAATTTGACATGAGAGTTCCTGGGATTGATATCCCCATATGTTTTTTTCATTTTTTTGATAAATGTCTTTGATGACGTCATATCCGGCTTTTCGTGAAAGTTGAGGCGGCACTGTCACGCCCTCATTTTTCAACCAAATTGGTTGAAATTTTGGTCAAGTAATCTTCGACGAAGCCCGGGGTTCGGTATTGCATTTCAGCTTGGTGGCTTAAAAATTAATTAATGACTTTGGTCATTAAAAATCTGAAAATTGTAAAAAAAAATAAAAATTTATAAAACGATCCAAATTTACGTTTATCTTATTCTCCATCATTTGCTGATTCCAAAAACATATAAATATGTTATATTCGGATTAAAAACAAGCTCTGAAAATTAAATATATAAAAATTATTATCAAAATTAAATTGTCCAAATCAATTTAAAAACACTTTCATCTTATTCCTTGTCGGTTCCTGATTCCAAAAACATATAGATATGATATGTTTGGATTAAAAACACGCTCAGAAAGTTAAAACAAAGAGAGGTACAGAAAAGCGTGCTATCCTTCTTAGCGCAACTACTACCCCGCTCTTCTTGTCAATTTCACTGCCTTTGCCGTGAGCGGTGGACTGACGATGCTACGAGTATACGGTCTTGCTGAAAAATGGCAGCTACTTGACTAAATATTGTATTTTCGCCTTACGCGATTTGTTCTTGATTTGCCATGTCAGTGTATTAACATACGTTTCCCGGTGTCACGATTTCATCTTTCGCCTGTGTACATATTTCCCTCTCGACATTATACTCAAGACTGAAATGTTGTTTCCTGGTAAAATTAAGAAGTGAAATTATTTAAGGACGAAAAGCATGTCAGTTTCTTGCATGTGAAGAAAATTGGTGGTAAAATTTAATAGATTTCAACCCCAAAATCGAATTCTTCGAAAACGTGTACTGAGTGGTTACGTCCCTTGAGTAAGAAGGAAACATCCGGGATGAATCAAATTTCTAAGTTAAATAAAACAAATTGGTTGGACAAATTTGGCCCCATGAATGTAAGGTACACAAGGTCGCTCATCAGTACTATCGAAGGGTGTTTTTTTGTTCAGTGTAGAGTTTATACTGGATCAACGAGGCCGAGAAGCGAAATATCAACACGGCGAAAGATGAAAACGTCACACCGGCTGTGGTTTGGCCGGGTCAACTGAGTTAAACTGTCAGAAAAAAAGCGATGTGACTTGCATGCTTATAGTCACTATAATAAAGACGGCAAGCAAAAACACACAAAGGACAAAAGGGCTCCATGTCCGCTGGTAGCACTGATATTTAAATAATTAGACCAGTGGCAGACAGTCACTCTTACTCGACCCATGATGAAAGCAATTTTCTGCTGAGACCTCATTTTCTCATACAATACATCTATGTCTCTGGAAACACCCAGGCCTTCTCAGCTTCTTCTTCTTCTTCTTCAGCGTTCGACGGTAATCCTTCTCAGCATTGTGACCAGTCACTATTACTGGAGACAACATCCTCACAAACCTTGACTGATAGATATTTTGCTTTGTATGCACATTTTGAATGAAACAGAAGCCAAAGAAGAAGCTGAAAAGCGTGTCATCTGAGAGCAGACGACGCAAATTCCTCAAGGGAGACCAGTCTTTTTCAAGAAACAAATTCGTTTGCTTCAGTGCTCCTTGGCTCTTTTTTTCGCCGGTTTTGCACACGGCCCTGTTTTGTTTTGTGCGTTACATAGCAGTTTCAAGTCGAAGAGCCTGATTCATTGACTTCTACATTCAGACAGTCATAACTCATAATGGTGAAGGCAGTGTGTGTGCTTGTCGGCAAGGTCCAGGGGACCCTATGCTTTACACAGGTAGGTTAACAGCGACTGACATTGGTTTTCAATATGTATTTTTGCGGTCATGTAAAATACTGAAGAAAACATGTTTCTATAAAAATAAGGGATGTATCCATGGCGTTAAAGTGTAAGTTTGCAGGAAGGAACGTAGGCAGGAATTGAACGGTCGGAACGGAAGCGTGTTTTTCTCGTGTCCTTGTGGGGACACACCACAGGCGGAAGGTATCGTTCACTGGACCACTACTTACATTTCTATCGTCCAGTGAACGATACCTTCCGCCTGTGGACACACAGGCAACAGAGAACTTTAGCCTTGAACTATTTCTCTGGGTGTACCGGTGAGCACAGCGCTGTACGATAGTCGTTGACAGATTCAAAGGTCAACATGTAGTCTTTAGTACTGTAGCTACATAAAACTAATGTTTCCATTCTCCCCATTATTCTTCACGTCGGTTTCATTGTCTGATCGGGTCTGTTGTCGGAGACATGTGTTGTAGATGGCATTTCCAGAAAACACGGTAATTAAGTTATCACCAAGACTTGTTTTTCTTCTTCTTCGTTCATGGACTGAAATTCCCACGTTCACTCATGATTTTGCAGAGTGGGTTTTTACGTGTATGACCGTTTTTTCCCCACCATTCAGGCAGCCGTACGCCGCTCTCGGGGGAAGCATGCTTGGTATTTTCTTGTTTCTATCCAGGTTTTCCAATTGCTTTGTTTCCGGCCGATTTATGTGGAGCACGTGATGCGCGCAAAAAATATGGGCGGTCTAGAAGTGTCGTCTGCGCAATGATCGTGGCGGCTTTCTTGACCGCCAAGGACGACCGCGCACGTTGTGAGACGTCATTCGTTAGACCTCAATATCCACCGAACTCTGACATGGGTTACAGGATCTTTTCCCTGCGCATTTGGTCTTGTGCATGCGTGTACACACGAAGGGGATAAGGCACTAGCAGGTCTGCACATAAGTTGACCTGGGCCCGGAGATCGGAAAAAATCTCCACCCTTATCCCACCAGGCTGTCGTGGCCGTGATTTGAACTCACGACCTTCCGATTAGGAGGCTGATGTCTTATCCACTAGGCCACCAAGCCCGTCTGTTTTGTTTTTAAACTGCCCTTTATTCACAAATGCCAAAGGATGGTAAAGCATGGAGTACTGTGTTTTAGACTTTATAGGGGCAGTGCAGGGGTGTGTTTTTGTCACAGATATAAAACAGCCAAAAGCTTTCTAGGGCGGTCTCGGAGGAACACTGACAGTCTCAATCTGTGTAAAATGTCATATTTTGGTCAAAAATACAAATAACGTATATTAACTATTCCGGTAAACATGTTTTGGGGCTCAAGGCTGTGGGCGGTATGCCAAAATGGACCCACATTCCATCTTTTACAAGTTTCTTACATATTCATACACAAAGTCTTGACGTAAAGTGCCCAAAATAGAAAGATTTCTCCCACTCGCCAAGACTAATAGACGTCCATATATTTGTTAGCATTTGATGTAATTAGTTCACCTGCGACTCTAGCCTGCCCGGTGACAGACCAAAATGAATTCGTAAAAAATTTGCACTTTTTGACTCCTTGCATGAAAGTCAATAAAAAAAATTAAAAAATTTCAAACAGATGGCTGCCTGAGGTGTGACTGAAAGCCCTAGGGGCTCTGTGCAGCTTGATGTGCCAGTGTCAATAACTTTAAAATAGTGCTAATTGAGGGGTAAGAGCTTTGGGATTATCAGTCCAAAATTTACAATAATTAATGATTGCTGTTTCATCTTTGTTTTATTTGTGTGTTCAGGAGGAGGGCACGCCCACCAAAGTAGAGGGAGAGGTAACAGGTTTGACGCCAGGTGAACATGGATTCCACATCCACGAATTTGGTGACGCAACAAATGGTGAGTTTCGCGCAGAGAGCAACTAATTTGTGTGTGTATGTAAGGCCTAAAAAAAAAATAGGTGTGGTTACGGTAACCCGACCTACCCTATTTTTAGGGGCCGACCCTGTAACTTTTTATTACAATTGTCAAAAACAAAAAAACAACCAAGAAAACGAGTGCAGAAAACGCAATGAAAGCGAAAGCGCCCGAGTCGCACACTTATTTCCCTGTCAAGTAGGTTTAATTTGTACACATTACAAAAAAAAAAGTTAAAAAATAAAAGGGATTGCCTACCTTCCTACCCTATTTTTTTTGGCTATGTTACCGTAACCACACCTTTTTTGGGGGGTGGCCTAATTGGGGGTTGTGTGCAGAGAGAATGGCTGTGAGTGGTGCGTAGGCGTGTGTGCATTGCCAGCCAACAGATCAAACAATGTAATTGTGTTTTGCATGGATATATGCAATGATAGCTCAAGCTGTTACAAATGAGTACAATGAATCACTATCAGGCCAATTCATTTTCAAAAATACCCACAGCTTGCTGCTATTTTTTCTACTGGGTGTGTGCGTGTGTTTTGTTTTACAGGTACAGGCTAATGTGTATTTTGTGTTGGTGTGTATTTTATATTGTAGGATGTTCATTATTTGTAAGACTGAATATGATATTTTTCCTGGTACAGGTTGTGTGTCAGCCGGTTCTCATTTCAACCCCAAGGGAAAAACACATGGAGGTCCTACAGATGAAAACAGGTATATACTATATAGTTATTTGTAATTGTTTTCAGTTGTGCATGGATGAAGGGTACCATAAAAAAATCAGGAACTCCTGAATAAAGGAAGGATTTCCTGATTTTTAAACTATACAGGATGTCAAAATCACACATAGAACCCCTCTAAAAGTCAGATTCCTGATTTGAATGATCACAACAGTTATCCCTGGTTGTTGGTTGTGAAAGACAAGTGATGACTAGTTACAGTGCAATGACTAGTTCAAAGTTGAAGCTTTTCACTTTGTGTTTGACAATGACAGTTGTAATGTTTCAGACATGCAGGTGACCTTGGGAACATCACTGCCGGTGATGACGGCATTGCCACGGTCAAAATCGAGGACAAGCAAATCCCCTTGATTGGGCCCTCTTCCATCATTGGCAGGAGTCTGGTTGTAAGTACATGTACAGTCGAACCCACTTAAAACGAACACGCTAGTTACGAATTTTGACTTATAACGTATTAGTTTTAAGTTCCCAACTGAATACCTCTTTCTTCATGCTTAAAAAAAATGCTTAAAACGAATTCTTTGTAACGAATTTATGCTTATAACGAGCACTTTTTGGATTCCCAAGCATGCATAATGTCTAATTTACTCACGCTTATGACGAAATCTTTAAACTCGTCCCGAGATCGACATATCATGGGAATTTGAGAAGTTTGAATACATGTCAAAGTCTTCCCTTGCGTCGACTGCTTGAACCATTGCTCAACCGATCACTGAATAAAGTTAAACTGATTACACTGTACTCACAAAACAATTTCAAATTTAGAATCAAAGTGATTGATAGCTCAGACACTGAACATGAATGACTGACTGACGTTTATTTCCTTCGCGAATACCAAAAACGAAACATCAATGTTTTGAACGGACGCCATTGCCAAAAAATATAGATGCCAGAGTGGTTTCCCTTGGACAAGGGAAACCACACTCTCAACGTTTGCGTTCGCCGGTTCGCGATAGTTTATCAGTCAGTCAGTGCTATCGATTTGGATTTGAACATCATGTTGCAACAAAACAAAAAAAACTAAATTGGCCAAGGTTTGCTACCCATCGCCAAGATAAGTGATTCCGGACAAATGATAGGAACACCGCGAATGTGGACAGTGTCAGTGTGTGCGTGTGTGTGACCAAAAACGTAACAACTGGATGAAACATCTGTGTGCTCACTCTCACTCAAACTCAACAATCATCACTCAACATGAGACACACATGAACATGTAACTGAATATGTCACTTTATTGTCTAAACGTGAAGCAGCATGAAAGTTGCGAAAGAAACAAATTGAAACACCATAAAATGTACAAGACTTTAAAAAAAAAAAAATCAATCAATTTTCTTAATACGAATTTTGGTTAAGACGAACTTTTTTTCCGATCCCCAGTGATTCGTCTTAAGCGAGTTCGACTGTACATATATATATATTTCTCCCTGTCTCTTCTGCCAAATGTCTGAAGGGCTCGTTTTGAGTACACTACAGGTGAAAGGGTTGTTGAGCACCTTAGAACCAGACAAGGGAACAAGCTTAGTCGGTTGCGGCGCTAGCTTCAAAACCAGTTGTAGCTATCCTCATGCAGGGGCTCACATCTACGTCGGACATTGGACATTCACGAATATTTTTCCCAATTGTCCTATACATTTTTTCATGCAAGAGGACATATGTCTTATTGTTACATTTAGTCAAGTTTTGACTAAATGTTTTAACATAGAGGGGGAATCGAGACGAGGGTCGTGGTGTATGTGTGTGTGTGTGTGTCTGTCTGTGTGTGTGTGTAGAGCGATTCAGACTAAACTACTGGACCGATCTTTATGAAATTTGACTGAGTTCCTGGGAATGATATCCCCGGACGTTTTTTGTATTTTTTCGATAAATGTCTTTGATGACGTCATATCCGGCTTTTTGTAAAAGTTGAGGCGGCACTGTCACGCCCTCATTTTTCAATCAAATTGATTGAAATTTTGGCCAAGCAATCTTTGACGAAGGCCGGACTTTGGTATTGCATTTCAGCTTGGTGGCTTAAAAAATAATTAATGAATTTGGTCATTAAAAATCGGAAACTTGTAATTAAAATTGTTTTGTTTTTTAAACGATCCAAAAACAACTTCATCTTATTTTACATCATTTTCTGATTCCAAAAACATATACATGTTATATTTGGATTACAAACAAGCTCTCAAAAATTAAAAATATGAAAATTATGATTAAAATTAATTGTCCGAAATCGATTTAGAAACAATTGCATCTTATTCCGTGTTGGTCCCTGATTCCAAAAACATATAGAAATGATATGTTTGGATTAAAAACAAACTCAGTACGCTAAAAAGAATAGAGATACAGAAAAGCGTGTTATCCTACTCAGCACGACCATTACCGCACTATTCTGGCTTGTCGATTTCACGGCCTTTGTCACGAGCGGTGGACTGGCGAAACTACGAGTATGCGGTCTTGGTGAAAAAATGCAGTGCGTTCAGTTTCATTCTGTGAGTTTGACAGCTTGACTAAATGTTATTTCGCCTTAAGCGACTTGTTTTTGTCACAAAGTGGTCATTGTCCGATTATGCTTTCATTTGATCCGGACATTGTCAGTACTTTCCAATTTACAGTAGTTTGATTTGCTATTTTATCGATGTTTTGCGAAGCGATGTCTCTCCAAGCAGACGAAACTTGGGGAGACTTAATGTCCATTTTATAGAGAAGAGCTTCCAAAGGTCGCAACTCTGAATGCTCCAAGCCGGTTGACAGTTGCCTCCCTTCGCTGTTTTTCTCTCGGAAAAAGCAACAATGAACATGCCGCCGAAACAAAAATTGGTGCCAAAAAAGGGCCAGCAGCGTTTGTACTTAAAATCTCTGCCCTCATCAGCGGCTAGTACCACTGAAACTGAGCTCCCTTCGGCCTCTGAGCAGCCGGAGCCAGATGAAACCATCGCTCTAGAAAGTGAAACTTCGGTGCCAAAGAAAGACGTTTCCCCCTCCCCCCACCCCCGCGCGTGGCTTCGTTTCAAGCTGGCCGACTTCATTCCCGTGGGTGTCGCACGACGCAAAGAAGCAACTGACGGTTTTGTTGCGAGAAAAAAAAATGTCCTATTGATTTTTTTTCCAGGACAAAATAATGTCCTATCACTTTTGCATTGTCCAGGACATTTGTCCTATGCCACCTCTCATGGATGTGAGCCCCTGCTCATGGGTTCCATCCCCATGTTCAGCGAGTGATATATTTCATACAAACATTTGGCAAAACTCATGTCTATTTTTGATGTGCAAATACTGTTACTGCTTCTGAAAAAGCTGCTGCACAGACTTGACCCTCCAGCAAGTGCCTGAAGCCTACAAAGCCAGAAACTAATCTCTAAGCTCTTAAAATCTTGATAGTCTTCACCTTTCAGGAGCAAAGATCTTGATCTGTACATCTTTTCTGCTGCTGACTTTGTCTCCTCCCTGCTGGCCAAATTCCACAACTTCTGGATGCATGAGCCCAATTTATGGTCAACCCTATTCACACGTTTCTGTTAAAATAAAGCATCGGGAGGGAGAGTACACATTTAACAAAAATATGTCCTCATATCCTGCTTTTCGTGCTGTTAACATGGCTAATGAAATCTTTCAGGTGCATGAAAAGGGCGACGACCTTGGAAAGGGAGGTAACGAGGAGAGCCTGAAGACCGGCAACGCAGGGGGACGCATTGCTTGCGGCATCATCGGCATCACTAAGTGAATATCTCCCATCATCTTAGCAACAAGCTGTCCACTACTTCATGTCCATCCTAGCCAGCAGGTGTTTCGTTGTTGTGTATAACTGTCAGCGTCTCGCGGAGACTTCATGAAGATCAAGGCTCAGTTAATTCTACCCAATGAGGACAATCTTTTCTCAGTGGTATGACCCTGTTTGATGTGTCAGGAATGGTCATTCCAGTTCAGGTGCATTTACATAATGTCAGTATGTGTGATGATAGATTTTCTTTTCTTTCATTGTAAAGTTTATGATGAATAAAAGAACTTCTTGTGAACAGAGATTCTTCTGGTATTTGTTTGATTCTTTGTGTTTTGATTCCTTGAATTACGCTCAGAATAGGTGGTTGGTATTCCTCTGCAGGCAATAGACCAGGACAGTAATCATGCACACTTACCATGAACGGCCGTTGGATCGTTTCATTTTACCCTGCATCCATACGCCCAGAGTTTTCACACTGTCTGGGATTCGTTTATTATTTTCCATCCAATTTAATTGTAAGGCCAAAAAAAAAAATAGGTGTGGTTACGGTAACATAGCCAAAAAAAATAGGGTAGGTAGGTAGGCAATCACTTTTTTTTTTTTTTTACTTTTTTTTCTAATGTGTACAAATTAAACCTACTTGACAGAGAAATAAGTGTGCGACTCGGGCGCATTCGCTTTCATTGCGTTTTTTGCACTCGTTTTTTGTTTTTTTTGTTTTTTTGTTTGACAAATGCAATAAAAAGTTATAGGATCGGCCCCTAAAATTAGGGTAGGTCGGGTTACCGTAACCACACCTATTTTTTTTTTAGGCCTAAGGAAAGCAGACTGTTACTGTTATTCCTGCATTCTGGTGTAGAAAGGGACATAGCTGGTTACTAGCAAAAAAGAACGATGATTAAAGTTTGTCCAAAGTTTTACAAAACCAAGTCAGATAATTTACATGTACGTCATTCAGAGGGCAGTTGATCATCTAGCCTGTAAATAACTAACTCGTTAACTGAAGAATATTTTTTTGTCTTTTTTGACAAATGTTAGTGTGTTTTTTTTATTGTAATCTAAACTCTTGCACATTTAGCCAACCGTTTCTTAATTATCCTTGCACATCACATAATGATGACAGACTTCATT
Organism: Littorina saxatilis; assembly: GCF_037325665.1. Classification (NCBI taxonomy): domain Eukaryota; kingdom Metazoa; phylum Mollusca; class Gastropoda; order Littorinimorpha; family Littorinidae; genus Littorina; species Littorina saxatilis. The sequence continues at coordinate 20,580,972 of NC_090247.1, forward strand.
GTATTCGTCGATTCTCTTATCTTTCCGCGAGAATTGAAACGATTTTCACATCTGTTTCAGGCCTTCAGCCATCCCTGCAAATTTGTGATCAACACCTAGGCTACTTGCAATCGGGCATTCATATTCAGTCTTTGTAAAGTGATGTGCTGTATTTGTCATAGGAAAAGAAAAACAAATTTCAATTGCGCAATGAATAAGGGTTTGCATTTGTGTCTGTTCGTGTCTTTCCAAAGCATTAAAGAGTACATGTGTCATATTTACTTGCTTCTTTGTCATGCATTTGTGTGTTGTACAGTAATTATGGCAACAGTTTGTAAACTTGAAGATCTCGGGCACAGGGCACTCAAATCTAAATTGGGTTTTAAGTATGCACCCTGATGTTTTCTTGAAATCACGAGTCCTAGGCTTACCCCCCAGACATTTTCCTTTCATTAGGCAGATCATAGACCATTTATCCTGGACCGCCATCTAGCTCTCTCCGCTCTTCCTCTCTATTACGAGGTAGCGGCCTCTCGCATTCAGGAACCTACACTTACAAGCCTTTCAGAAATCGGGGGGGACGTGATATCCGGTGTCGATTGTAAACATGGACGAAGTTGCCGAGGTAAGTTCTGAAAATGCTAAAATAAACTCAGCAAAAGTGCATATGGAACATGTTTTTCGATGAGTTTTGTTAAGTTTAGTTTGGAGTTTTGGAAAATCCAGTTCATTGTCACCTCCCATTGTCACAAATAACTGGAGCGTACTTTCTTTTCACTGTCTTCGAATCGCTGGCGTTTCAAACCGAACGCGACGCGCCCCTGAAAGTCGAGTCGTAACCTCGAAGGGTCACGTGACGAGTTGGTGGTCCAGGCTATTTGGTCTATGGGCAGATGCAGTGTGCAAAAGCTCAGCATTTGGTTGAAAAGTGAAACTTCCCACAGGTGTCACGCACAGAGAACTGTTGGACTGCTGCAGTGGAACTCCCCTTTTAAGACACTCCAATGTATGCAGACCTGTTTACCCCCATAAGTGTTTTGGAGTAATGCTCAGCCCCAAAAATAGTAATCCTGACACAAAAATAGTAATCATTCAGCATTCGTCGCCAATTACAACGCACATGACAACTGTGTCTGCGAAACGCAATCATGCACATATATCCCTCATTCACAAACAAAACACATCAGTCAGTTTATGTATTCATCATAATTTCAAAGATCACATCAAAAGCACATGCATCACTGATTCTTTTTCTTTTGCTCGTAGTAGGCCTTTTTCAGTGTGTCAAGCGCTTCTCTACTGTACTTGCGCTTGCCGAATGAGTGAGGGCGAGACTTCACCACTAGAAGGCTCTCCAGCGTCTCATCAGACAGACATGATCTCTGGTCAGTCCTGTGCTTTTTCACCCCATTTTGCCATTGAAAAAAACAATGCCAAACATGTGAATTAATAAAAATATATATATTTTTTTTTTTAAACATTTTTATCATTTATGAAAATTGTTGTCTTGACACGGATAGCGGAATGGCGTATTTTTTGCAGAAAATCGTAATAAATTACGCCAAAATCGTAAGGGTAAACGGGTCTGTGTATGACTTCCTTCTTTTTAAGACCCTCCTTTCTCAGATATTCTGTTCACAACCTCTGTAAACTAATCTCCATTTTAAGACCCTCCTTTCTCAGATATTCTGTTCACAACCTCTGAGGCTCTGAAAACTAATCTCCATTTTAAGACCCTCCTTTCTCAGATATTCTGTTCATAACCTCTGTAAAATAATCTCCATTTTAAGACTTCTTCCTAGTTTCAATTTCAAAGTCGTGAAAAGAGTTTCACTGTTTCCCACTCAACACATAACGTAAAGCAACAAGTTTTTGTTCTCATCATATTTTATTCAAAATACCAGTCGGGTTCTTCATGACAGACCACTGTTATACACAGCATCCTGCACTCCGAACAGTCAACTGACACACAATTCAAAGAAAACAAACCGTACTTCAAACAACATCCACGCAGCATTAAAACCACTGAACTGTACAAATAGCTGGCACACGAATGGCCTTTCTGTACATGCAAACTGTACATACACACAGAAAATATCTTTACCAGATAAAAAAAAAAAAAAACACACACACACCATGAGCACATTGAGGTGATTATTTATTCATTGTCCTAACGGCATAGGACTGAAACAAAGATGAGTGATGTTCACAGACAGCACACACAAATCACAGCCTGAATTACACACCCCAACCCCCTTTTCAAAGCCTTGTTCATGAAAAATGAGGTAATCTACCAGTCAACAGCAACTTCCATACGCAGTCCCAGTCCCTCAGAGCGTCATAATTGTAGAACACAAGAAAGCAGCCTTGAACTTGCCTGATTGACAGAACCAAGCAGCCCAAGCTTTTATAACTAAAAATATTTGTCTGAACCAGTTATGTATAATAATGTAAACCAAGCTGTAGCTGTTAGGCATGCAGCATGTTTGCTATAAATCAAGGGTGAGTCAATATGACTAATAACACTACAGGGAGAAAAGAAAAGGTCATGATTATCTTAAATCATTTAATCATACTATACATGTAAAGTTATCCTACAATTTAGTTACTGCACCACTCACTAGCTAGAAAATGACAGCCTCAGGCATGAGATCATACAATTAAAATTAAAAACACCTGAAAGCGGACAGTCTTCCTGTAAACTCCTACATGTGACAGCCTACAAAATCTTTCTCTTCTACAAATTATGTACAAATATATATTTTTTAAACGGCAGCATATGCCAAAGAACATAACTTATTCCCTCAAATGACAAATCAGTGCTGCCTGAAGAAAAATATATTTGCTGATGAACACTCCTCAGATCTTGGATGTTGATCATCATGGACAACGCTAAACAAACATTGCTTCATCCCACTTATTCTCAATTACATCCTGTACATCTCATGAACTTGCTCAGTTACCAAACGTTGAGCTAGGACATTTTTGAATTCCAGTAATTCATGACAATTCCTAATACTAGTGATAAACAAAAAATACTTTAAAAAAAGTTGTTTTGCCACGAATTGATAATGAATAGGTAAGAAAAGTTCTTGTTTAAGCGATGCTGCTCCTTGGATGGAACCCCATGAAGCATTACCCTCTTGAAAGGTGTTAGCATTCCCACGTTACAAAATGTTTGTTTTATTACGTACTTACGCGTTTAATTTGCCCTTCAACTGCCTGCCATGAAGATGATGTGAAGCATCCAAGTGAGTCAGGAGCAGCCAGGTTGCAACAACAGTACTTACCCTCCCCGACTCGCAAAGGCTTGTCAACATAACTGTTCTTTTCATTGTTTGGAACAGAAACTTGCTTTCGTTCACTTCATTGTTTGAAATATACTAACTTCTGCTCAGTGTTGTTCCCAGACACAAAAGACAACAGGTCAGATGAACCTAGATTAAAAAAAATATATTGGTCAATGTCCTGGCTGCAACAAAAAAAAGCTGGTTAGAAGACATCCACATGTCACAGCTGGGACAGGCCTGAGGTCACAACAATGCCTCAGTCAGATCAAAATGTTATGCGTAAATGTCTGAAGAATAAGGCCTGGGAACAACACTGTCTGCTTCACTCTGACCCTGTGCTTTTAAAATTTGAAGTAAGTTCGATTTTCCGATCTCCCAGGTCAACGTGTGTGCAGACCCGCTAGTGCCTTATTTTTCCCCCTTTGTGTGTTCACGCAAGCGCAAGACCAAGTACGCACAAAAAAGATCCTGTCATCCATGTCAAGAGTTTGGTTGGATATAGCAACACGAAAATACCCAGCATGCTTCCCCCAAAACCGGTGTATGCTACCTGAATGGCAGGGTAAAAACGGTCATACACCAAAAAATCCACTCGTGCAAAAACAGACAACATGTGAGTTTCAGCCCATGAACGAAGAAGAATTCAGTTCTTATGCACCTCTGGTAATGTCCCATTGTTATTTAAATTATATTTGAAATTTTGATGAAAAAGCCAAAAGGATTCACTTCTTGAGAACTGCTTTGATTCACTCTCTGAGAACTCAATAATATTGCGTATCGGCTATTGCGTGAATAGTTGTACCATTCCTTGCTTCTTGTTTTAGTTTTGTTATTATTATTATTACTTTCCCCCCCTTTTTTTTTTTTTAACCCTTACTCTGGTGCAATTCCGTAACACATGTTACACAGCCACTGGTGAATTAACAGAGAGAAAAACGGTTATATAGGTTTTCGCACCCATGGGAGGTAATCGGAACCGACCAAGCAGACTGAGCCAGTAGTGCGACAACCAGCGTAAGGGTCAAGCCTTGGGCTGTCACACTTGAATCTATCTTCTATCACATTGAACTAGCAAAACTTCATTCACACAAACAGGAATAAACAAAATTATATATTGCTCAGCATAAACAAAATTATAGAAAACGTTATAGTCACAGAGGATACCACTTGCGTGCTTGTAAATACTGTTCTCTTTTTGTTTGAAGCATGCTGATCTGATTGTGCAAGAGTAGACAACACCAACATTCACTCAACACACTACCACAAACATTTACACTAGCCACTCATGAATTCAAAACAAATTCAAGCAAGCAAGCATCTTTAAGTTCAACTTCATATAAATTTAATAACAGCGACACCTTTCATTTCTTTCAACAAATTCAATCTTCACCACTCTGATCACAAGAACAGCAAGCACCACATTCACTCACAACATTCACATTCATGCAGTTTTACCCTCCTTCACAATCACATCATATTCTACCCATCTGATGCTCCTTCTGAAGCGTCAGGTACTGTTTGATTTGCATTAGAAGCTGCACTCGAACTGTCCTGAGAGGCAGCAGGGATAACGTTTGTGTTGGGAGTGGGGCCGTTCGTGTTGGCAGGGTTCGAGTTGTCGCCTTCACCACTGCCCCAACGAGAGAGTCGGCGAGATTTGGCCAAGTCTGTCTCACTATTGCGAAGGTCTGTGTCTTGAGGCCGCAAGTCAGTGTCAGTGCGCAAGTCTGTGTCTCCTCTGAGGTCTGTGTCTAGAGGCACTGCTTTGCCGTTTTCTTTTTCGTTGAAACCTTCTCCGTACTCAGGGCTGTCTGCGCCCACCCCGTACTCGGGACTCTTGTCCCCCGGAGCCGCCCCGACGAAGGGCAGGGGCAACCCCCCCTGAGCACCGTCCATCACCGGTTTGTCCAGGGCAGGGCCACGCATGAAGTCTGGTCGCGGACCTCGGAAGTTAAGGCCACCGGGACCGAACCTGAAGCCCCCGTTGACCGGCAAGTTGGGTCTGGCCCCCAGCAAGCCAGGGCGACCCCCTCGCAGCGCAGCCAGGCCGGGGAGAAGGCCGTGACCCTGGGGCCCATTGTTTGGGTTGGGGCCAGATGGGGGCCCTTCGTCCATTGGATTTCTGTCGCCCTGATTAGCCTGGAGGTCGTTTAACTGCAGACGGGGGTTGTCGAAACCAAAGGGTCCTCCCGGCCGCACCAGGTTTGGTCTCTGTCCCAGCACAATGCGAATGGGTCCCTGTCCCGGCCCCAGCCCCCTCATCCCGGGACTGCCTGGCATGCCCAGACGCTGACCCAGCTGTAAGTTTGCGGGGCCGAGACCTCGGGGACCCTGGCCGCCCATCCCTAGCCGCATGGCCATGGCCCCCTGACTCATCAGCCCCTGGGGCATCTGCTGGCGCATCATGGCCTCTGAGCTGACCGGGGGCTGGCCTGGCTGCATCATGCGAGGTCCCATCATGCCAGGCCGGCCCAGCATGCCTCCAGGCCCCAACGCCATCCCCGGACTGGACACTGGCTGACCCAACTCCACCATCATGCCCGGCCGCGGAGAGCCTCCGGGCATCTGCATTTGACCGCCTCCAGGCATTTGCATTTGACCGCCTCCGGGCATCTGCATTTGACCACCTCCAGGCATTTGCATTTGACCTCCTCCGGGCATCTGCATTTGACCTCCTCCGGTCATCTGCATTTGACCACCTCCGGGCATCTGCATTTGACCGCCTCCTGGCATCTGCATTTGACCGCCTCCAGGCATCTGCATTTGACCGCCTCCAGGCATCTGCATTTGACCTCCTCCAGGCATCTGCATCTGAAGACGCGGGCCCCCGGGGCCAGGCATGCGCATCCTCATGCCCATCATGGACAGGGACATGAGGTGTGGGGAGGGCGCGGAGGGGGGGAGGTCCATGGGGCGGTGGTCCATGTCCTCATCCTCCATCTCGGCCAGAGCCTCCTCCTCCAGCTTGTCGTCGCTGGGCCACTCCTTGGGCTCCTCCATCTCCTGGGGCGGGGGTCGCATGGGGAAGCGCATGTTGTGCAGGCCAAAGGGCGAGCCCTGGGGGTGGCCGGGAAAGCCGGGGCGGGACGGGGTGCCTGGCTGCTGCCCGGGCATCATCATGGGGGCCGAGCTGAGCGGGATGCCTGGTGGCCGACCCAGAGGAGAGTCCATGTTCATTCCCATGGGCGCGGAGGTGTTCAGCATGCCGGGGGGACCGGAGGGCATGGAGCCAGGCATGGACACCACCTGTATCAACACAGGAAGCTGTGTAAAACACACGTTACAGCATTGTCAACTGCACACACTACTTCATAACAAAACTCCACCCGTAGACTTTTAACGCTGCCATGTTTCAAGTTTGAACAATCCTTCCTGTAAATCTCAAAACAGGACCAACACAACATCAGTGATGTACATTTTAGTCGGTCTCCGGTCTCTGACCGATCCAATTTTCCCAGGACCTATAGCTTTAACCCCAGCAGGACACAGGTCCGATTAACCTACAGAAGAAGTGGTCAAGGGTCCGATCGTTTTTGACAATGAAGCTGACATGCGGACTGTTCAATTTTCAAGAGGAAAGCTTGTTTCGGTTTTGCCAAGCGAAAGTAAACACTGCGTGAGGAAAGCTGGTTTCGGTTTTGCCAAGCGAAAGTATGCACTGCGTGTGACCAGTTTGTTGAGTGAACGAGGCACCATATGGGATCTGATTCTTTGAATTAATTTATCCTCAAGTTGGATCAAGAAGAAAAAAAGAAAACCGAACCCATATGGTGCCTCGAGTGCATTCATTGGCTCAGCAATAAATCGTTTAAACCAATGGGAACCACCCGTGCATGTTCGCACATGCGCAAGGCATTACTTTTCGTCATAATATCCGGAAAAACCGTTGTGCGTTCGAACGAAAATAAAACGAAAGAGAAACGACATGGGTCCGAAAAAAAAGCTCAAAGCAGAAAAAAACCGACTACTGTTCAAATAACTTTGAAATGTGATTCAATCCTTTGAGTATCTAGTCATGACAGTCGCGGAAGGTGGAAGAATTTAAACTGAAAAATCTTTTTAAATGCGGTTTTACGAGTCGTGTTTTTGTCCTATTGAAATTGCAATCTCAGGACACTGTGTCCTATTGATTTTCAGTCTTCAGGACAATTGTCCTAAAGGCTGCTAGAAAAATGTACATCACTGCAACAGTCTACCCTAGAAATGCTACATCAACTGCTCAAACTAAGAATGTATGAGTATGAAAGTAAGGAATGAACAGTACTTTTCCTTGGTTCAACCCTTTCCTTTCTACTGGCAAGACATGCTACATCAACTATAGAAATGCTACATCAACTGCTCAAACTAAGAATGTATGAGTATGAAAGTAAGGAATGAACAGTACTTTTCCTTGGTTCAACCCTTTCCTTTCTACTGGCAAGAACACTTAACAAAATCAACATTCCACCTTCAACACAGCCACACACACTGTGAAAACAGTTTTTCAAACTGTCATTTACAGCCAGCACCTCAGCATAAAGGTCACTTGCAGTCCACTGACCTCTTACTTTACTCAAAGTGTCCTTCACAAAGGACACATGTTATGTATTGCAGGGGCAATCTTTGATTACAGACATCACTGTACCTACAAGTGAGACTCACCTGAGCTAGAGAGACGCCAGCCGGGAGAGACATGGGTACCGACCCGGGTCCTCCAGGGGGATGGAGCATGTTGGTGGGGAGCTGAGGGGGGTTGCCCTGCTGCATCATGGGGCCTGGACCAGGCATCTGACCCACGTTGGGGGGTGGTAACTGCACTCCAGGTGGCAGCTGACCGGGTGGGGGCATCATCATGTTTGGAGGCATCATGGACAACTGATGTGGAGATGGAATGGCTGCAACAGACAGGATGAGGATAAGATTTTAGTTAGTCCTGTAAGGTTACCCTCGTGGAAATTAAGGCTACTTTCTCACTGGGGAAAACGAGCTGCCATTCAGTACGGTGCTACCCATTTTTTGACTCACATGCGAAGCAAAAGTGAGTCTATGTACTCACCCGAGTCGTCCGTCCGTCCGGACGTCCGTCCGTCCGGACGTCCGTCCGGAAAACTTTAACGTTGGATATTTCTTGGACACTATTCAGTCTATCAGTACCAAATTTGGCAAGATGGTGTATGATGACAAGGCCCCCAAAAACATACATAGCATCTTGACCTTGCTTCAAGGTCAAGGTCGCAGGGGCCATAAATGTTGCCTAAAAAACAGCTATTTTTCACATTTTCCCCATTTTCTCTGAAGTTTTTGAGATTCAATACCTCACCTATATATGATATATAGGGCAAAGTAAGCCCCATCTTTTGATACCAGTTTGGTTTACCTTGCTTCAAGGTCAAGGTCACAGGAGCTCTTCAAAGTTGGATTGTATACATATTTTGAAGTGACCTTGACCCTGAACTATGGAAGATAACTGTTTCAAACTTAAAAATTATGTGGGGCACATGTTATGCTTTCATCATGAGACACATTTGGTCACATATGATCAAGGTCAAGGTCACTTTGACCCTTATGAAATGTGACCAAAATAAGGTAGTGAACCACTAAAAGTGACCATATCTCATGGTAGAAAGAGCCAATAAGCACCATTGTACTTCCTATGTCTTGAATTAACAGCTTTGTGTTGCATGACCTTGGATGACCTTGACCACATGTATTTTGGCAGGAAAAATGTGTAAAGCAGTTCTTAGTGTATGATGTCATTGCTATGTAAGCATGTGAGTCGTATGGGCTTTGCCCTTCTTGTTTTCTTTTCTTTTTCCTGAATGCGTGTATTCGTTGTTTCCAAGCACTGTTCGGACACTGAGGAGAGTCTGCACAAAGTTGACCGGGAAATAAATCCCACACCAAACGTGGGGATCGAACCCCGGCCAATAGCGACAATTGGTTTTGAAGTCAGCGCCGCTACCGCCTGAGCTATTTTCCCACCCATAAGACAGGTGTTTCATGTCAAATTTGCTTATCTAAATGCACCAGAAAGGTGTTCAACATCAAAATAAGCTTCTCATTGTTGCATCAGATCATCAAATGTGCATGTATACACTTTCTTCATCTCAGTTCGCTGTACAAATGTCTGCAGTGAGGCTGTGTAAGCTATTCCCTATTCCAAACACAGTGCAGAAAAGAATAGAAAACCACAGAACTTAGTGGAGTTGGTGAACCTACATGGATTATGGCCGCTAAAGCTGGGCGGAGGCTGGTTGATGGGGGGAGGGTTGTGGTTGTCGGTCACCATGGCTGGTCTCATGTCACTGTCCTCCTCGGGTCGCTGCAATGGAGCTCCTGCACGCACACACACACACCATGACAACGTCACATCACTAACACCAAACATTCACTTCAACTTCGACCTAGTAGGTTTTGAAGTGGACAGACAGATAAATACTAATTAGAAAATGAACAAAGTATGAGGACTTAATTCCGTCTTTCTTTATTTGGTGTTTAACGTCGTTTTCAACCACGAAGGTTATATAAGGAGGGGAAAGGGGGGGGAGATGGTATAGAGCCACTTGTTAATTGTTTCTTGTTCACAAAAGCACTAATCAAAAAATTGCTCCAGGGGCTTGCAACGTAGTACAATATATTACCTTACTGGGAGAATGTAAGTTTCCAGTACAAAGGACTTAACATTTCTTACATACTGCTTGACTAAAATCTTTACAAAAATTGACTATATTCTATACAAGAAACACTTAACAAGGGTAAAAGGAGAAACAGAATCCGTTTGTCGCCTCGTACGACATGCTGGGGAGCATCGGGTAAATTCTTCCCTCTAAGCCGCGGGGGGTCTTAACTCCGTCAGACGCTGTTTCTTCAAACAAATTTTGTTAAATAAATCTGATGACCACAACTCTTCCACACGCACTGTATTGTATTGTATGGGGAGATTTATATAGCGCTTGACGTTCTCTAAGCGCTTTACATATTAATTTCTGCCGTGTGAGATGGAATTTTGTACACAATATATCACGCATTCACATCGGCCAGCAAACCTCAAGCCTATTAGGGCGAGCATTCACCTTTCACGGCCTATATTCCAAGTCACACGGGTATTTGGTGGACATTTTTATCTATGCCTATACAATTTTGCCAGGAAAGACCCTTTTGTCAATCGTGGGATCTTTAACGTGCACACCCCAATGTAGTGTACACGAAGGGACCTCGGTTTTTCGTCTCATCCGAAAGACTAGCACTTGAACCCACCACCTAGGTTAGGAAAGGGGGGAGAAAATTGATAACGCCCTGACCCAGGGTCGAACTCGCAACCTCTCGCTTCCAAGGCAAGTGCGTTAACCACTCGGCCACCCAGACCCCTGCAATCACATAATTTCACCACTCTCCACAAATAGAAGTGAATGGATAAAGCAACCACTGCATCACCCATTTCTAGTTGTAAAGAGTGGTGATTAACAGCATGTGCCAGTAGGGGTCAATACAGATAACTTGCTTCCTTTTGGAAAGAAATTCGAAGAAATCCCAAACAGACTGCCAATATACCAAAACCAGGACTCGAAAACTCTGGATGAAGACGGGAAAAGCCTTGGTGAGTGAAACAAGGTAGTACTGCAAGACCCACCTTTGAGATGTTCAGGCAGCGTGTCCTCATCGAGGGTGGCCCCGTTCAACAGCGGCATGAGGTCGGCAGGCATGCGGCTCCAGGGGATGTAGGTCACGCCCAGCTCCACATCCCACTGGTCCTTGAAGGCAGACTCCTTCACCCCGATGTTGGGAGCCCACGCCACCTGAACACAGGACAACTTTATTATCTGTTCTGTGGGTACAAATAATACTTAGTACACACAGCAAAAAAAATCCTTGAAGGCAGACTCTTTCACCCCCGATGTTGGGTGCCCACGCCACCAAAACACAGGACAACTTTATTATCTCTTCTGTGGATACAACTACAAATAAAAAAAATTTAATTTTCATTACTTCTTTGTCCCATTGCTGGAAAATTTGGGTCGCTTCCTCCCAGTGGAAAGCTAGCAGCAACTGAGTCGCTCTCGGATCACAAGTCCAGTGCTCTACCAACTGAGCTACCAGGCTAATAGTAATTAGTTTATGACCTGTTCTGTGGGTACAAATAGTCATTAGTACACACAGCAATAAAATATGCATGCACAACCCTCATGACCACCTGCTAGACCCTAGACAACCGTACAGTTGCTGTGGCTGCAAACACAACAGCTGTATCTGAATGACATTTGTGGCTTTGAGGAAACACTAAACAGCCCTGAAAGTCCAACAAATGGTGTACTCGCCTTTGGCTAGTGATTCTGAAAACTTACCAGCCAGAGAGCAAACTTTACTAGCCAAACCAACAATTTGTTTCAGCAACTTTACTCACATTTGGCGAGTAGATGAACATTTCTACTCGCCAATTATATGTTTTTACTAGCCATGCCACTTTCAGGCCCATTAAATCAAGCTATGAAAAGACTGCTGGGTACATACTCACACACACATACCAGGTATGCTGTTGGGTGCCAGCAGTCAGCAGAACTTATTTCAAACTGTTAAAACCTTTGCTACAGTTGTCTGTTTGGCCATTTTCGCCAACTTGCAGATAAAAACAAATCCTAGCAATACCCTTGAACACACACACACACGTCAGCATTCCCAGCCACATCTACATGGACACTTCCAGTATCACACACACAATTCTATGAATGCCTCGTTTCTGTGGTCACTGGCATAAAGCCCAATAGGCACACTCACCCTGAGAGCACTTGAGTTGAGTTTGAAGCCTTTCATTCTGTCGAGAGCTTTAGCGGCTTCCTTGCGAGCGGTCATGCTGACGAAGGCACACCCACGGGGAGGCACCATCTGTTCCCAAACACACAAACTGTTGTAAGCTGTCAGAAGCATACTTTCCTGAAAACTCTTCCTTGAAACGTGCTCAACCCAATCTATTTTCTCCATTTGAACCAATCAGCATGTTGGAGTGCAATAAGAAACAACCTCATTCAGGATATTCGTATTATAACGTTCCTTCACACAGACAACACAAAATTGTTCCCTCACCTTTATAGTTTCTGTGGTTCCATACTTTTCTATCTCTGAACGCAGTTCATCTTCTGTTGTGTGCTTGGCTAAATGGCCGAACCATAATGTTGTAGAACATACTGAAACAGAAAGCACCAGTTAGACACCACACAGAAAACTGGCTATCGTCAGCAACTACTGAAGTCATTTTAACATATGAAGCATCTATTTTCTAATACTATGTGGTACGCCGAGGATGTATTAAGGCTTCACAAGAACACCAGAAATATAACAGATAAATAGATAACCCTACAATTATAACATAAATGAAAAACTTTGTATCACACATCAAAATCGACAACACAATCCAAACTGTACTCACTACTGAGATGCTTATCCTTCACAGGAGGAAGACCCAGTTTCTTTCTTTCTCTGTCCTTTTCTCTCAGTCGCTCACGGTCATTATCCCTCGACCTAAACCAGAATTACAGAAAGACACGTCATTTGAGGAAAAATAACATTCTCAACAAATGTCAGAAAGCTTGACTAGCAAACTGCTTCACATTGCAAATGTCTTTGAGGATGTATCTAGCATTCAAGGACAAACTAGGGAGTGAAAGTGAGTGTGTGTGTGTGTGCATACTATGCTGGTCGTTGAATAAATAATACTTTGTGTTTCACCATCACAGATATGTCATGGTCAACCTATTGGACTGGAGATACCTCAGTTCTGGATCACCTCACCAAAGGGCTGGCTAAAAATGAGCAAAATACTGTATGACAAACAGCTACACTGGATCTGCACACTCCCTTGTGCACTGTTCATTTGAAACTTGCCAGAATGGTGGAAGAGATGTTTACTTTCAGCTGACTGATATAAAAACTTGTTGCTGAGTGACATAATCACGTTCTGAGTTATCTTGGAACCCACAAAATTCACCAACCGTGATCTTCGATGTCGGTCTTTGGATCTGCGTCTTTCTCTGGAACGCGACCTTGAATGTCTCCTTCGTCTTGGAGACCTGCAAAACAACACGCATGATTCTTTAAACTTGTAGTAAACTCATAATGACACAAGACTTCACAAAACAACACGCATGATTCTTTAAACTTGTAGTAAACTAATAATGACACAAGACTTCACAAAACAACACAGGCTGTAAAGATGGGCAAAATGGTAGATTATATACTGTTACAAAGCTAATTGACAGCTCTCATCCTTCTGGCGGTCCAAAGAGACAATGGAATCACAGACAGTTAGTTCACAAGTTCAGTGCCTTTCCAAAATCTACATTTGATTTACTTGTTTTGATTTCGTTATATTTTGCTTTTCTATGTGACTTGTTAATCTGTGGAGGTCTTGAAAGCTGAAAAGTAAAAATCTCTTCTGTTGTTGGACAGTGGTGTTGACTTCTTGGTGAGTAAAAATCTCTTCTGTTGTTGGACAGTGGTGTTGACTTTATCTTGGTGAGTAAAAATCTCTTCTGTTGTTGGACAGTGGTGTTGACTTCATCTTGGTGAGTAAAAATCTCTTCTGTTGTTGGACAGTGGTGTTGACTTTATCTTGGTGAGTAAAAATCTCTTCTGTTGTTGGACAGTGGTGTTGACTTTATCTTGGTGAGTAAAAATCTCTTCTGTTGTAAACAGTGTGCATCTCCATCAGCAGTCAATTTGAGTAGGATTTTTTTTAGACCTACAAGTGCAACACATCTCTTCTGTGACTTCATCCGTCATTCTTCCTCTTCTTGAAACTGACGCACAACCCACCTTGATCTGTCTCTAGATCGTCTGGAGCGTCGTCTGTCGCGGTCGTAGTCCCTGCTGTCTCTATCATCCTGGTCCTCAACCACGATCACGTCTGGGTCCTGGTTGTAGCTGGAATACTGACTCTGTCACATACACCAAACACAACATTTTATTATGTTTGATACAACTGAAGCTGGGTTGGAAAAAGAGGCTGCTGGATACTGAAATATTTTGCTTTCGCCTAACACACAGAGAGAGAATGCAAAGGAGAGCGAGAGAGAGAAAGAGAGAGACCGAAAGTGAGAGCTTATATCACTGCTGCTGTAAAACATGCCCCCAAACATGTGATTTCAACGAATCAGGTCCTGCGGTTTGTTCTCACCCGTTTGGGTGGCTTCCCCTTTTGCTTGGTGCACCTCAACCCAGGGCTCCCCAAACTGTGCGTCCCTGTGTCCTATACACAGTACTTACATTGGAGCAGAAAAAAAAATGTACTAGAAATTGTTGATGGGGGCCCTGCGACGCCCTGAACTAGAAAAGAGCAGCTCCTAGGACACACTAAATTTGCCTATCACTCGTACCGACGGTACTGATCAAATTGTCCGCTAGTCAGTGTCCTATTAGAATAAACAAGCACATACACTTAACAAGGAAATTCGAAAACGAGGAAATATACTGCCAGATTCCTTCAGGCGCAAAATCTAACTGATAAGACAAATGCCGTTTTTGTAAAGGTCTCGCAGAACTTCCAAAAGTTATTGGACCCTCGAAAGTACTGCTAAAAAATATAGTCGAAGGTCCCGGTACCCTCTAGTTAGAACATCTGTGGGGAGCCCTGGATTTTACATACGCTGCACAAGACACTACCAGCTCAGCTCACCTGGCCGATCTCCTTGTTGAACTGTTCCTGCTGCTGCTCCAGGTGGTGCTTGCGCATGGCCTCCGAGTCATGCATGTGGTCCCCCGACTTGAGGCTGGTCACGTTGTGCAGGTGCTGCATCATGCTGGGGTCACTCAGCAGCTTCTGGACACCGCTAAACAAACACACCTTGCACCATTAGACTGTGTACAAGTTAATAAGTTTACAGGTGTTGCAACATGCTTGGGTCACTCAGCAGCTTCTGGACACCGCTAAACACACACACCTTGCACCATTAGACTGTGGATCGTTGTGGAACAAGTTCAAATATCATGCATGGGAATGGCTGCTAGAAAAAAAACCCTCTGAAATCAAGGGGGGGACTGGACATTTTTTTAAGGCATGATCAAAATCTATGCATTCTAGACCAAATCCAGAAAAGGTGGTCGAAAGTCAACTACTTGGCTCACCAAAACGAGCTGCAGTCAATAATCTTTTCCGCATTTGGAGCTGTTCTGTTCAAAGACACTTGAGCGATTCAAGCATATAAAACCCTCTTAGACAAGTTTAGACTTTTTGTCCTCTGAAAATGTATTTTCATCCTGTGAAATTTCATTTCTAAACCTCTGAAATTAGCGGATCCGAGGATCATTCCCATGCCTGCAGATACTGTCATGCCTTTCATTAATATTGTTTTAACAGCTTGACACATCAACAAAGGAGCAAGACAAATCTGACTGAAAAGTATTTAAGGTCGCTGAAACCAAGGGATGATTTTCACACTTCCGAGATTCAGATCTTGCTGATCAAATTGCTGAAATCCCATAATGGCCAAAGCACCTCAGTCTCAATGCAAAAATATTTCATTCACAGCTCTGAAATCTTTGATTTGCTAACTTTGTAACATGTAATTTTCAAGTGGCATGCATGAAATTGTTAGTAAACTGGTTGTGCCTTGGTCCAGAGAGCAGACTTACCCTGGCAAATGAGGGTGCGTGCCCCCGCCGTCCTTCCTGTCGTCCTCATCGTCACTGTCGCCGTAGTCAAAGTCCAGCAGTTTCTGTCACAACAACACAGCACACAGTTAGGTGTTGCACATAACAGCTACACACATTATTCACTCCAAAACTGCTGTCTTCTGTTTAATTCCGATTACCACCATATACTATCATGCTTGATTCTACAGCAATTCAACCCATTTTTGCAATTACTGAGCAGACTTTAATTTCTTGTGTTCTTCAATAACCTTCACAACACTCCCATTCCTTCAAAATTCTCACAGCAAGGCAATACTCATAGCTGGGCAATAGCGCGCGCACACACACACACACACACACACACACACACGCACGCACACACACACACACACACACACACACACACACACACGCACACACACACACACACACACACACTCTCTCTCTCAAATCCAGATTGCACATACAAAAAGAAACCCGTCTGCACATACACACAGAACACATGCAGACACCAGAAGAGTATCCTCACCCTGTTAAATCCTGGCTCAGACTGTAGTTTCCTGGCGTCCCCTCCCCCGCCCTCCATGCCCCGATCTGAGTGTGACTGGTCTGACACTGTAGCAGGGGCATCTGTCTTGTTGAGCACCTGGTCGGTCAGCAGTTTGATCTGGGCCAGGAGGTTGTTGTCGATGACCGGCGGCGTCTGCTGGGGCTTGCTGGACATCATCTCAGTGTGCATCACCAGCTGTTGCTGCAGTAACTGGAGCTGTTGGAGCTGCACCTCCTGTCCTGACGCCAGTAGGCTGCCCTGTGCATACACAGCCACTTGTACATACACCTTTATCAAGTGTGAATCTAGCCCTGTGCACACACGGCCACTTGTACATACACCTTTGTCAAGTGTGAATCTTGTGCACACACGGCCACTTGTACATACACCTTTGTCAAGTGTGAATCTAGCCCTGTGCACACACGGCCACTTGTACATAAACCTTTATCAAGTGTGAATCTAGCCCTGTGCACACACGGCCACTTGTACATACACCTTTATCAAGTGTGAATCTAGCCCTGTGCACACACGGCCACTTGTACATACACCTTTATCAAGTGTGAATCTAGCCCTGTGCACACACGGCCACTTGTACATACACCTTTGTCAAGTGTGAATCTAGCCCTGTGCACACACGGCCACTTGTGTATACACCTTTATCAAGTGTGAATCTAGCCCTGTGCACACACAGCCACTTGTACATACACCTTTATCAAGTGTGGATCTAGCCCTGTGCACACACGGCCACTTGTACATACACCTTTATCAAGTGTGAATCTAGCCCTGTGCACACACAGCCACTTGTACATACACCTTTATCAAGTGTGAATCTAGCCCTGTGCACACACAGCCACTTGTACATACACCTTTATCAAGTGTGGATCTAGCCCTGTGCACACACGGCCACTTGTACATACACCTTTATCAAGTGTGAATCTAGCCCTGTGCACACACAGCCACTTGTACATACACCTTTATCAAGTGTGAATCTAGCCCTGTGCACACACAGCCACTTGTACATACACCTTTATCAAGTGTGAATCTAGCCCTGTGCACACACAGTCACTTGTACATACACCTTTATCAAGTGTGAATCTAGCCCTGTGCACACACAGTCACTTGTACATACACCTTTATCAAGTGTGAATCTAGCCCTGTGCACACACGGCCACTTGTACATACACCTTTATCAAGTGTGAATCTAGCCCTGTGCACACACAGCCACTTGTACATACACCTTTATCAAGTGTGGATCTAGCCCTGTGCACACAGTCACTTGTACATACACCTTTATCAAGTGTGGATCTAGCCCTGTGCACAGTCACTTGTACATACACCTTTATCAAGTGTGAATCTAGCCCTGTGCACAGTCACTTGTACATACACCTTTATCATTCAAGTGTGAATCTAGCCCTGTGCACAGTCACTTGTACAAACACCTTTATCAAGTGTGAATCTAGCCCTGTGCACAGTCACTTGTACATACACCTTTATCAAGTGTGACTCCAATAAAACAAATCAATAATCCTTGACAAATACCCATGAGATTAACCAAAAGTTATCTTTTTTCTTCATCCAGAAAGAGTTAGAGACGTCAGCGAGTACCAAACTTAATCAGGACTATGCACTGTCATCATTTTGCACTATTATGCCATCCTAACTACAGGGATGTTGTTAGGCGTCGGACATCGGACATAGACCAATTAAGAGGCTCAAATGTCCGATTCACATAGCCGAATGGCGGTCAGATGTCCTATTGTTTTGAACTGAGCGCTGGCATTGTCCAATAAGAACTCAATTCTTTCGGACAGCGCGATATTCGTTAATTTTCCTTTTAAGATACACCTTTTCAAAAAGCGACCAAGCACTCTCGCGTACAGGTGCACTGAAGTTGTACAGCGTGGATCTTGCGTTTGGTTGACACCCGTCTGCAGCACATCAAAGTTAAGAGTATGGGAAACAACTCCAACTGACTAAGTCTTGCGTCTGCTTTTGCTTTCAGTTCGAGACATTTTGACGTAGCGCACTGAGTTATGCTACAGAAAAATAAAACTTAAGCCTGCCAAAGTTCAACATAACCTGAACACGTTTGGCTATTCAACGGCATCCTGTGCTATATTAGGGTCAAAAACAGGGGGGGGGGGGGGGACAGGGCGAGCGTCATTCTTGAAAATGTAACAATTCTGACGTCCTATTGACATATCTGAAAGCGGTCAAATGTCCTATTGATGCTGAAGAGCTAGGATATTTGTCCTATAGGTATGAATTTGTTGCAACATCCCTGTAACTAGCACCAACTTTCCTGACCAACTAAGCGTTCAAATAACAATAGGTATGACATATTCAAGGCTACTGTTTCAGGGCTCCCATGGAAGGATAAAGATTAGATAAAGATAAGATTTCATATAGTCCCAGGGATGTTGTTAGAAATTCACAACTATAAGACAAATGTCCTGGTCTTTTCTAAATCAATAGGACATTTGACCACTTTCAGAAATTTCAAAAGGACATCATAATTTAGTGCAAAACACTGTCCATGGAATGGTTCCCAAATCATGTGCACACACACATGCTTTAACACACACACATATAAGATATATACGCCAAACATTTGTGCATACATTGTTTTATTAATTTAGTTCCAAATAGGACACACACAAAAAGAAACATAAAAAGCAACGAAAACCTTCAGCACTCTTTTTTTTTGATTGTCTCACAAACTGCATAATTTGACTAAGAAATGAAATACTGAGAAAGAAAAAAGAAAAAAAAGTCCGGTTCAACACAGATTCGACAAAGCAGTATGGTCTCTTTGCTGTCAAGGTCTAACCAACCGAACAGGGTCAGCCATGAATAGTACAAAAGACAAATCTTCTCTTTCCATGGTTGTGTCAGCGACGACGCTGTCATTGGCACTGTCATTTTCAAGAATGACGCTCACCATGTTTTCACCTGTTTTTGACTCAAACGTAGCACAGGATGCCGTTGAAAAGCCAAAGATCTTCATCTTTTGTTGATCTTTGGCAGGCTTTAGTTTTATTTCGATGGCATAATTCAATGCGCTTCGACAAAATGTCTCGAACTGAAACCAAAAGCAGACGCAAGACTTAATAGTCAGTTGGAGTTGTCTCCCGTACTCCCAACTTTAGTGTGCTGCAGACGGGAGTACTCGAACGGCTCATATCGCAAACGGTTCGGAATTCCCGAAAACGCAAGATCTGCACTACACAACTTCAGTGCACCTGTACGCGAGAGTGCTTTTTGAAAATGTGTATCTTGAACGTAAAATATCGAATATCACGCTATCCGAAGGCATGGAGTTCTTATCGGACAATGACAGCGCTCAGTTCAAAACGATAAAACATCTGACCGCCATGCGTCTATATGAATCAGACATTTGAGCCTTTCAATCGATGTCCGATTTCCGACGCCTGACGACATCCCTGTAGTCCTGCACAGGGATAGGGTTGCCCTCATGGACATTTTGGCTGCTTTCTCAATGGCGAAAGCAAGCTGCCATACAGTACGGCGTACAGAAAACCTAACATTCCTTAAAAGCTCCGTCAGTCCAGGAACATGTTGAAATTCACATTCAAAACGATACAATCTGACGCAAATCCGATCATGTTGATAGGCTTCTGATTGAAAATACAAATTCACAGAAAAGATGGGAGCCCCGTTTCGAATTTCAAAAGAGCCCTTCAGATGATCAAGCAATCTAACGTGACCAGTCGACTGAAAGGACAGACACACACTCTCTGTGCGATGTTGACATGGCTTACCTCCCCTGTCTGTTGCAGCAGCTTGGTGAAAGTGTTGACGATGTCGCTCTGCTGAGCCAGCAAGCTCTCCTCAGTGTTGCCGTTGCTGGTCTTGCCCTGGCTGCGTGCGTGAGCCTGCACCACCTTCTCCACCGCTCGCTGGGCTGGGGACACAGGCAAGTCTTGCTTCCTCACGTTACCTCACACATAGGTACTGTCTACTCTTATCTCATTTTCACATCATAGGTCACACCCCTGATAATATTGTTTTGTCCTCTTGTTAGGTCACACACCTCTGTTCTCTACCCTTAGCTTATTTTCATATCATAACAAGTTTTCTACTTTCTGTATCAGGAGCAACTGCTTGTATTAGAAAGTCAGCGTTTGTTTGTTTGTTTGCTTTACGCCCAGCCGACCACGAAGGGCCATATCAGGGCGGTGCTGCTTTGACATATAACGTGCGCCACACACAAGACAGAAGTCGCAGCACAGGCTTCATGTCTCACCCAGTCACATTATTCTGACACCGGACCAACCAGTCCTAGCACTAACCCCATAATGCCAGACGCCAGGCGGAGCAGCCACTAGATTGCCAATTTTAAAGTCTTAGGTATGACCCGGCCGAGGTTCGAACCCACGACCTCCCAATCACAGGGCGGACGCCTTACCACTAGGCCAACCGTGCCGGTAGAAAGTCAGCGTTACAAAAATGTAATCTGAAGGGAATAATGTATGACAGTCTGATGAAATCGAGGAGTAAGAAACAATGTAGAAGTGCTGAAAACTTCTCACTGCTAAATACATGCATCAGGCAATGACATATTCAAAGGAAAACTGTTCGTCTGCGGAAACGCTTTTTTTGGCCAAAACACTGGCACCATAGCACAGTACAGGACACATGATCATGCTCAATTGGTACAGGACTTAAGTTTTCGCTCCATGAGCAGTACTGCTTTAAATGTAGGGCTATGAATGTTCGAAGCCAGCCTTGTGTAGAAACAAGGTAATGGTATCCCCTTCACTGTGCTTACCAGCCAAGACAGAGTCGGTGCTGGTGGGGTCAGCAGCCATGTCCAACAGGGGCTGCACCACCTCCATGGGGAAGACGCTATTCTTCTGCCACAGGTTCAGCACTCGCACCACACGGCACTGCAACACACACACATTATTGATACAGGTATCACAGGGGCTACACCACCTCCATGGAGAAGACACTGTTCTTCTGCCACAGGTTCATCACTCGCACCACACGGCACTGCAACACACACATTATTGATACAGGTATCACAGGGGCTGCACCACCTCCATGGAGAAGACACTGTTCTTCTGCCACAGGTTTAGCACTCGCACCACACACACACATTATTGATACAGGTATCACAGGGGCTGCACCACCTCCATGGAGAAGACACTGTTCTTCTGCCACAGGTTAAGCACTCGCACCACACACACACATTATTGATACAGGTATCACAGGGGCTGCACCACCTCCATGGAGAAGACACTGTTCTTCTGCCACAGGTTTAGCACTCGCACCACACACACACATTATTGATACAGGTATCACAGGGGCTGCACCACCTCCATGGAGAAGACACTGTTCTTCTGCCACAGGTTAAGCACTCGCACCACACACACACATTATTGATACAGGTATCACAGGGGCTGCACCACCTCCATGGAGAAGACACTGTTCTTCTGCCACAGGTTTAGCACTCGCACCACACACACACATTATTGATACAGGTATCACAGGGGCTGCACCACCTCCATGGAGAAGACACTGTTCTTCTGCCACAGGTTTAGCACTCGCACCACACACACACATTATTGATACAGGTATCACAGGGGCTGCACCACCTCCATGGAGAAGACACTGTTCTTCTGCCACAGGTTAAGCACTCGCACCACACACACACATTATTGATACAGGTATCACAGGGGCTGCACCACCTCCATGGAGAAGACACTGTTCTTCTGCCACAGGTTTAGCACTCGCACCACACACACACATTATTGATACAGGTATCACAGGGGCTGCACCACCTCCATGGAGAAGACACTGTTCTTCTGCCACAGGTTTAGCACTCGCACCACACACACACATTATTGATACAGGTATCACAGGGGCTGCACCACCTCCATGGAGAAGACACTGTTCTTCTGCCACAGGTTTAGCACTCGCACCACACACACACATTATTGATACAGGTATCACAGGGGCTGCACCACCTCCATGGAGAAGACACTGTTCTTCTGCCACAGGTTTAGCACTCGCACCACACACACACATTATTGACACAGTGGAACCCCCTTTTAAACACCCCCAACTTCAGCCTTCCTCTTTTCTAAGACCTTATTCTTTTGAGATTTTCAGAGCATAGTCTGTACATTTAAATTCATTTTAAGACCTGATTTTCTCATATTTTTGTAGGTCTTAAAAGGAGGATTTAACTGTATCACATCGTCTTCAGAGGTAACCCTCATGAAAACATGGGCTGCTTTCTGCCTGGGTGAGCTGCCATAAAATACGACGCTACCCCATATTTTTCTTCTCCTGCATGCGTGTATTGGTGTTTCCAAGCCCTGAGACTTTCGCCGTGAACTTGAAATCTTTATTGTGCGCATGCATGCACACAGGCGTGTTCGGATACTGAGGAGAGTCTGCACAAAGTTAACCTCTGGGAAATAAATCTCAACACAAGGTGATAGCGACAACTGGTTTTAAGCCAGCGCCGCTACCAACTGAGCTTTCACCCCGCCCCCTCATTATTAAGTCTACAGAGCAGACACTATCTTTCTATAAACATTTTATTTCAATCAATTATATATATCTACAGTAAGCTTAAATCAATTGTTCTCTCAAGACATACTACCAGGGTTCCTGCAGGGCAGAGCTGATACAATTCAATGAGTTTTCAAGGACATTTCCAGGACCAAAAAATGCTTTTCAAGGACATGATTTTCCCCAAATTAATGCAAAGCACCAAGCTTACCTTCAGTTTTTCAAGTCTGCAAACTATTAGTCATTCCGTAGTTGTTTCCCTTGCCAACTTCCGGGAAGGGAAGCAACTACGGGTGACTAGTAATAGTCAGTTCATCTGCTTTCGTTTTCACTCGATCTTTTATTCTTCCAAAATGTGTGTACTGTATTTGACGAAAAAAAAGGGGGTTGCATTTTGTTTTAAATAAGACAAGCTGCTGACGAAATGTATAGGCAACAATTTGGAAAAATCAAGTACTTTTCAATGACTATTTAACAAAACTCTATTTTCAAGCACTTTTCAAGGCCTGGAAAAGGTTTTCCAATTTTCAAGGAGTTTTCCAGGGTTCAAGGACTCTGTACGAACCCTGTACTACTATTGCAGCTACATCAGCCGTCTACAATAAAAACCATTTTGCACAAAGTTATGTCAGTCTTTGAGATGCTTCTGCTGTTACAAATCTTCAAAGCTATATTTTATCGGCGGGCAAAGCTGTACCTGAGATGAAACAACAGTGCATCGATAAAATCACAAAGGCTCCGAGTGTTATTTTAATACTGCACCCTCCTTTACCTTTTCATCAGGGGGACATTTCAACAGACTCTGAAAAGTGGTGACAATGTTCTTGGTGAAGCGCGGGCCAAACATTTCCTTGTCGGGGCCAAACTGGTGGCGTGACTGTCTGACGATGGAGTCGATGACGTACAGGCCAGGGACCTTGTACTCTGGCTTGCACTGCAAGGAAACAAACAAAAGTCCTATGTAGTCTATAATAAACAAACAGAAGCCCTTTGTAGTATATCACACTGGACTTGCAACCAATGACTGGGCAGATGCACCAAAAAGTTCATAGAAATAGCAACTACAGACTCAGCTCTAAACTTTTCTACTTCCTGCTTGTTTGATCTTTGGCGTGTGGATGGCAGACAAAATCTACCCAGCCCACAAGTTGCTAGTTGGACAGCTACACTGCCTCTGCAGATCAGAACTTGCACTTCATAAACCTTCTTCTCCAGCGTTCAATCCTGCATAAACCAAGGTCAGAAATTACCCAACAAACTTTTGACATTTCTACAACTCAGTCTTTGCCTCTGTCAATAGTTCTCGAAACAAGTTTCAACTGCAGAATGGGGCACTTTGGCTATAGCCAGACAAACTATGGAAAACACAAGTTTTTGGTCTCTTCGAAGGTGTCTCCTTGAAAACTACCTCACACAAGGCACTACTGTATTGACAAGCGATACGCAGGCATCAACTGACCTTCAAGACAAACTTCTCCACACTTTGCACCACGTGCTTGTAGAACTTGATGGCCTTGATGGCAGTCTTGGTGACCGACGCCATCTTCGCCCGAGACACGGGCGGCCGGTTCTCATACAGCGAGGATAACTGCAACACAAGAAGAGAAAAATCTCAGGATGGAATAATAACTGAATAAACAAAACGAGACCAAAGGCTTGTATGACTCACCTTCAAAATACATACGGATCAGTGTAAACAAATTATCTGCTGCTCTAGCTCCAGACATTTAAGACAAGAGGACCAAATGAACATAGGAGTTAGGGACTCACCTTTGTCATATGAATCAGAAACAAATTATCTGCTTCTCTAGCTCCCTAAATGTTATATTTTATCTTGAAAAACTTTGGAGAAACTAACAATTGTTCATCTTGTGGCCAACATTCGACCATGACATGACCATAACATTTGACAATGGTCAACCAGACTTGGGTCATGCCTGGAGGTCATCAAACCCAAGAAGTAGAAGTGTGTACAGATTCAAAGTTCCAGCTTCAAAAGCATCCAAAACAAATCTTTTTGTACGTCTTAGGCCTAAAAAAAAATAGGTGTGGTTACGGTAACCCGACCTACCCTATTTTTAGGGGCCGACCCTAAAACTTTTTACAGTTTGTATTACATTTGTCACAAAAAAACCGAGTGCAGAAAACGCAATGAAAGCGAAAGCGCTCGAGTCGCACACTTATTTCCCTGTCAAGTAGGTTTAATTTGTACACATTAAAAAAAAAAAGTGATTGCCTACCTTCCTACGCTATTTTTTTTGGCTATGTTACCTTAACCACACCTTTTTTTTTTTTGTGCCTTATTAACCACTTGACTGCCTTAGGACAGGTATACCCGTCATGCGCTTGTGCAGCCGCAGCGCCTTAGGACGGGTAAACCCGTCTTCTCCGTTCCGGGATTTTCCAGAAATGCTATGTCACTGCTGACACACAAATAGCAGCCAATGGCTTGGTAGGATACCTCATTCTCATGAATAAACATAAATGGTGACGCGGTTTTGCGTCTGAAGGCTATTTTTGGCCTTGGCGACAGGGTAGGGGAGAGAAATCTCGACTCGTCAAAATGGCTAACGGTGACAGTCGACCAGGCCCTAGTAGGGAAAAACAAAGCCGGACTGACGCTACAGGCGGTGCAAATGATTATGGATACTGACAGGGGAGATCTTCTTTCGGACGATTCGTTGGAAACAGGTAGATGATAGTGATTATAATCCTTCTTGGAGCAAGCAAAACAGCCACCTGTGTTTGATCCACAGGCACCGGAAGATGCGCCGGACTGATTTTTAAAAAGTTCATATTTAAACATCATTATAAGCCAAACTAATTGTCCCCGAGTACGCAGTACTAGGGTCCTGCAGACTTTAATTGTGTGTCTGTTCGTCTCGACTTAACAGCTTATTGCTGGGAAACTACTGGGCGCAGTTCGTTCAAAAGTTGATACACTAACTTGATAATAGGTAGGATTGATCGTATTAAAACTTCATAATGTTTATGTTACCTGGGACCTAAATGCGAAATAAATCACAAAAGCCACTCTTAACGGCGGGCGCGATTCGCGGTGGGATAGAACAGCCGTTCGGCTGATAAACCGCCCAGCCAGCGACACCACACCAGGCTTTGCGTGCTTTGCGTGCGTGTACCACTGCGCCAGGACTATAGGCATTTGAGTTCACTGGCGATTGTCAGATTTGTTGGCTTGGAGGAAAGCGTTTCCGACTATGGCCAAAGAGATCCGGGTTCGATTGCCGGCATGGGCGGTCTATTTTTTTTTTTTTAATTCTTCTTTACTATTGTTTATTATGAACGTTTTAATGTTTTATTTTACTGTAATAATTTTTTTAATTGTGTAAAATATTTTTTTTTTTTTTATCCAAGTGATCCTGGTGGAACGCGATTCGTCTATGGCCAAAGTGATCCGGGTTCGATTCCCGGCATGGGCGGTCTATTTTGTTTTTTTGTTGTTTTAAATTCTTGTGTACTATTGTTTATTATGAACGTGTTAATGTTTTATTTCACTCTAATAATTTTTTTAATTGTGTAAAATAAATAAATAATAATTTTTTTTTTTTAAATCCAAGTGATCCGGGTTCGATTCCCGGCATGGGCGGTCTATTTTTTTTATTTTTTTATTTTTTTAAATTCTTGTTTACTTTTGTTTATTATGAACGTTTTAATGTTTTATTTTACTCCAATAATTTTTTTAATTGTGCAAAATAAATAAATATTTATTTATTGATTTTTTTTTTAAATCCACGTGCACAAGACAAAAACTTTCATACTGGGGGAGCGAGCCAGTCTGAAGAGTACTCGGGTCCAGCGCCAGCGTTTTTTATTATTTGCATGATTAGACACTAAAAACAGATTCTTGGTTCAGTTTCCCTTAAAAATAACATAGGTTTTACTTACCTACCTACTGCCAGTTTGGAGCTAGAATTTTTTGTGAATTATTACACCCCGAACTCCAATATTCCCTGGGAGTCAGGAATGCACATACGCAAGTTTTGATTGGCAGCGAAAGGGTTAAAAAAAAATTAAAAAAACATGGCACCGCTGTGATATTAAAATTTTATGAGGGTACACCAGTCACTTGTTTCTCAGGGGCAAGATTTGGTGAGTGAAGAAAGTGGGACGATTCTTGAAACGGAGTACTGCTCGTGACTAAGAATCACTGAAAAGTTAAATGTAATCCTTTTTGACCTGAACTCGACCGCACTGTGACCTTGAAATATGTTCAGAGGGAACCAGACTTGGATTGTGTCCAGAAGTCATCAATCCCTGAAAGCGTATGAAGTTTCATAGATCTAGCAATTAGCATCAAAAACGGGGACAAATTATACCGTTTCATCTTTTAGACCCAAACTTCATCACACTGTGAACTTGAAATTTGAGGAAGGCCAACAAGACTTGGGGCATGTTTGGAAGTCATCATAGTATGGGATTACATGAAGTTTGAAGGACTAGCTTCAAAACTGCTGAAGAAGACAATTTTCCACTTGTGTACCCTTACATGACCCTGGTGTGACCTTAAAATTTGACAGGAGTCAACCTTTCTAAGGTCATACTCGGAGGTCATCAACCCATAGATTCATCAAATTTCATAGTTCTACAACTTCTAGCTACATGTTCAAGAAATAGATTATTGTCCATGACCCTGCCATGACCTTAGAATGTACGTTAGGCACAACAAAAGTTATTTGTTTCTGATTCCCCAACCAACCCTTTTTTCCCTTCGGACACACATTCCAAAAATATTTTATAATAAAGAACAAAATTTAAATTTGCAGACTTTGCAAAGAGTCACTTTCCCTCAGCATCCAGGGGAGACAGTTTGCCAGATTTCTGGCTATTAAAACAAAAAGCCACATACACATGTGTAAAAAACAAACTTCAATCAAACATGTAAAAAATAGGAACCGACCCTAATCTTTTTAGCCTTGTCATTGGAAACAAACATCAATTTTTGGACTTATCAATTCTATTGTTTCTAAGTTCAAACCCTAAAAATATGTGAAGACCTAAAGCTCAAGCATTCCAAATGTTGAAGAAAATGAACTTTTTATTTTGTGACCAGCACATGACTTGCTTTGACCAAATTTTATTAAAGATTTATCAGATTTGAGTCCCGTCTGGACATAATTGACTCATGATCAGCAATTGATGAAGTGAATAATACCAATCATCCCTTTGGACAACACAATCTTGATCAAATTCATTATTCAAAACCAATGAAAGTGACAACATGACAGAGAGAGCTGGAGCTCCTTCCTAATGCGACATTGGTTCGATGGCTGATTGGTCTCAATTGGAAGTACAGGCAAGAATTGCTCACGGTTCGCCTCTCGTTATGCAAGAGAGCAAGAGTGTATATATATATATATGGAATGGTTTGATGGGAAGCAAGGCAAGAATCAGATATGATTGATACAGAAAAGCCCTTCTGCACTGGTCGGTCAACAGCCAAGCATATAGACCTTTTCGGTATCTGAGCAGCTCTCGCGAGACACGCTCTTTGTTATGCTTTGAACATCGCGAGAACTTTGAACCTTGGCTTGTGCAGCTCGCACGAGATCGCTGTACCGCATGCTTTGCTATGCTCTGAAGTTTGTGAGAGCTTGGAATACCGATAGGGTCTATTGGCAGCTGTGTGGCTGCTATTTATTCTAGCATAGCGAGCACCTCCAAAGAATGCTGGCATACTCTCGCCAACTACTAGTGTTTCTTATGGCGAGAATTCTCCAAGAAACGCTACCAACTCGCTCATCTCGTTTGTAAGAAACGGAGGACTGGTCTCTTCCTGCATCATGGGTATGAGGAAGTCAAAGCTTCTCTGGAATTATTTTAAACGTAATTACAACTTGCTATTCTGCTGCTTCAAAATTCTCTCCATGTCCAGATAACTCACTAACTGGGAGGGTGGTATGATTATTATCGATCACTTTCCTTGCAAGTTGTAGTGGTACATCGGGTAGGTACTACACTACAGCAGTACACAGGAAACCGACACGACTTCGGCACCTTTGACCCGATTTATTTTGCAGAAGAGCGATAGTAGCTACACGTACGTTATATCAGCACAGTTCTTCACCTATGCCAAAATACATATGGAGTAACCATGGTGTTTACTAACTGTGTGCTCTCAGTAGAGACGCATTTCTTGACAGGCCGCAAACTAGTCTGGGCTAACGCATCAAATGAAGGAACAAAATTGCGGTCGGTTTGGTGCGACAAAATCTACATGTACACGTTGCATTCATTGCAACTGTGGCCCATACCTCATTGTTGAAAGCTCTAACAGCTTCCATGTTTGAAATTTATGGTAAATCAAACTGCAGAAGCGAACGATGCGAGTATCGGCCCAAATATCTCTTCCATCTACTTGGCGTGGTGTCCAAAATGGCGGTAGGGCTTCATCCCATAATGTCACCATGAAAATAACAAAGTCCTCACTGATTGGTTATTTCTAGGAAAAGGGACCAATCAAAAGTTACTTTACAGAGTGTCAAGTTTGCCTCCACATCGGAACGTTAACAGAAATTTTAACGAAATAAAGAATGCATTTGTTTGAAAGTGAGCATTTTAATTGTTTAAGATTTTAGAAGTCACTTTCTCCTCATGTATGTGGTGCATTGTTGTATTTGGAAAACCTATGAATTGGCAGCAATTTCCAGTCCATGTTTTCGATGAGGCGCGTGATTTTCAACGTGGGGAAATCTCCTTGGTTGCTGCTTTTGTCCTCTTTTATTCTTAAGATATTAAGAATGAGAGGTGTGCACAGGTCCCACTTTTCGTTCACTTTTTTTTCGATTAGTGACTGTTGAACTCAAGTAAGTTTGCTACCTCTTTAAGTTTGCTGCTGCATGCGGGCGACATAAATCTTGACTGAATTGAAAGCGAAAGTTGATTTTGTAGATCACAAACAACACACACACTTGCACACACACACTCGCGCGCGCACCCGATCGTGTTCATTCCCATCTAATCAAGCTTTTATCAAATTTGGTTCCACCAGCAGTTTGCCCACTGTGATTTATTTCCACCTGAGAAAACCAGCTTAATTGTACACGTATGTATTTGTAATGTAAGTCAGTGTAACTACAGGGAGTAATTGATCACAGATTTCGAGATGTTCAACTTAGAGACTGGATAAGAAGTTTTGATTTATCTCAC
This sequence comes from Littorina saxatilis, assembly GCF_037325665.1. NCBI lineage: Eukaryota > Metazoa > Mollusca > Gastropoda > Littorinimorpha > Littorinidae > Littorina > Littorina saxatilis. Next base: position 20,611,104 of record NC_090247.1, read on the forward strand.
AAGACAGTACATTACAAAAATGCATGCTATTCACAATTAAGTGCTTCTGCATTCTTAGACTGGCAAGTTTCCAGTGCCAGGGATGGGGAGGGTCAGTGGTGTTTCAAACCACCAACGTTTCACATGTTTTTATGTTAACCCTTAGGCTGGTTGTCGCGACATATGTCGCGCTACTTTACGTATACTGTCACCTGGTTGTCACGACATATGTCGCGCTACTGGCTCAGTCTTTTTGGTCGGTTCTGATTACCTCCCATGGATGCAAAAACCTATATGACTGTTTTTTGTTATTTTTCTCTCTGTTAATTCACCAGTGGCAATGTAACATGTGTTACAGATTTGCACCAGTGTAAGGGTTAAGATTGTTACCATGTGTGCATATTGTTTGGACAGTATTGATTGATTGGTGTGTTTCTAAGCAGTACTTATTTTGACACACTTTTTTGTTGGAATAACATTTTATTTTTGTCCTTTGAGGACAGAGGAGGAGAGTGTTTTGTGTGTGCTCATTGTTGTTTTACATCTGGTTCATGATTTACAATCCTCAGGCCACCATCTTCAAGAAAAAGAATTCCCTAGCTCTGCAGTCACATTTTGGGAATCTAATCGATGCAGTTTCTGAGAACTGACCTGTGCGTTATAAACCAGTCCAGACATCAAACTTAAAGCCACTGATTTCACAGGCCTCAGATGACAGTGACTGCATGAATAGTTACGGATTGTGTTAATCCATCCACATTAAATTTGCAAACCTGTCATTCTTGCGCAGTCTGGATTGTAGTTAGCTGCAGGGATGAGTGATGGAGGAATCAGACTTTTCATCACTGAAGCCAGCCGATGTCCGTCCCCTCCATGCGCTCTGCTGATGATGGGAAGCAGGATGTGAAATGGCGCGTGGTTTTAAACCAATGCCTCCCAGTGTCCGGCGCTACCTGATGTTTCTTTTCATCGTCTGTGTGACATCTGTTGTCAGCGTCATCATCTACTTTTTGTCAGAGCGTGATCTGCTACACGTTCGCAAAGGGCAGAACAGTGCAAAACTCTTCGAGGGAAGGGCATCACAGAATTTGGAATTGACCAACAAACTTCAAGAGGCTGCTGCTTTGAAAACTGACAACAGAACAGATGATAAGCTGACTGGGTCTAAATTGCTAGCAGCCTTGCATCCTGGTAAAAATTTCATTGACGAAAGAAAGCAGGCAAAGGCTGACGAAGTAGTAAACATGCAGGCTGAAGAGAAAAAAGCAGAGGTTGAGTCTAGCAAGGACTCAGCTCTGAACTACAACGTTCACCTGTTCTATTACCCTTGGTATGGAAACCCGGAAACGGACGGCAGATACGTTCACTGGAATCATCAAAACCTCCCCCACTGGCGCAAGGAGGAGATGCGTAAGTGGCCGCTGGGTGTGCACGTGCCCCCTGACGACATCGGCGCCAACTTCTACCCAGCGTTGGGTCCCTACAGCTCTGCAGACCCTGACATTGTGGACAAACACATGGCGCAAGTCCAGTCCTCAGGAGCTGGTGAGAGGATAGTTCTGTTATTGTTGGGGGTGTGTGTGTACGTGCGTGCGTGCAAAAGATGGGCGTGTGCTATGCAGTATAATTACTTGTGTGTGTGTGTGTGTGTGCGTACCTGTGCAAAAGATGGGTATGTGCTATGCAGTAAGTGTGTACTTTCTTGAGGCATCATAGTCTAAAGAATTCCCCCTGCGGGTTAGGGGGAAGAATTTACCCGATGCTCCCCAGAGGCGACTAACGGATTCTGTTTCTCCTTTTACCCTTGTTAAGTGTTTCTTGTATAGAATAGAGTCAATGTTTGTAAAGATTTAGTCAAGCAGTATGTAAGAAATGTTAAGTCCTTTGTACTGGAAACTTGCATTCTCCCAGTAAGGTCATATTATTGTAGATCTACGTTGCAAGCCCCTGGAGCAATTTTTTGATAAGTGCTTTTGTGAACAAGAAACAATTAACAAGTGGCTCTATCCCCTCTCCCCCTTCCCCTGTCGCGATATAACCTTGAACGGTTGAAAACGACGTTAAACACCAAATAAAGAAAGAAAGTCTAAAGAATGTTGTTTCTTTGTCTTCCTACTACATAAAATGCACACAAAGTTGACAATTAAGGCTTCTTTTTCTTATCTTAAAAATTTTGTTGTTATGTGATTGTAAGTTTTTATATATCTTGTGTGGTAGACAAGTGTTAGCTTTGAATAAAAACATTTTTGCCCCCAGTTTTCCAGGATTAACTGAAATCATGACTCCTTCAAAATTAAGTTCATGCTTGAGAACTGAAATATTAAATTACTTTAAAGCTAAGTTAAAGTTAAAAACATGAGGGAGGGATGAAATATTCACATTTCAGTTGTGAAAATGTATTGCAGGTGTGATTGTAGTGTCGTGGTATCCTCCTGGCCAGGCCGATGAGAATGGCAAGCCTTTTGACAGCCTCATTCCTCTTATCTTGGACAAAGCCGACAAACATGGCGTCAAAGTAAGTGGAAAACTGTACAGGCTGTTCAAAGACCTTCTTCTTCTTTTGCGTTCAGGGGCTGACACTCCCACGTACACATGTTTTTTACACGAGCGGGTTTTTACCGATTTTACTCCACCATTTATGCAGCCATTTGCTGCATTCGGGGGAGGTATGCAGGGTATTTCAGTGTTTCTATAACCCACCGAACTCTGAAATGGATGACAGGATCTTTTCTGTGCGCACTTACTTGGTCTTGTGCTTGCGTGTACACGCGAAGGTGGATAATGCCCCAGCAGGTCTGCACACAGGTTTTTTGTGTTTTTTTGTTTTTTGTCTTTACACCTGTTCCTTTGTCCCGTTGTGCTCTCACACCGCCCCGTCCCTGCACTCGCTGCTCCAACCACCTCTGAATTTCGTTCCGCTGCCAGACTTGTCGATTTTACAGACGCTCCAGGGGGGGGGGGGGGGGGGATGTCGGGTCGCTGCGGTAGGCTACCCTCGGAAGATGACACTGCACTTCTGCTGAGTCACTTCGACGGTGTTCAGTAGTGGGTCTGTCCCGAGCTAACGGACGCAGCCCACTACCTACTATGCCCCCTACAAACGACATTGACTTTTAAGTCGCGGAGCCAGACTGAGTGAGCGTCCCCTCCAGAGAGCAGACCGACACCACGTCCCTCCGTCGACCCCCCAGAACGTCACACGTTGAAGACTGACAGCAGAACTTCTATTCAGGGAAGGATCGAACAGGAACACTGAGACCAATCTCACCATGAGAGCTCCGGGCATGAAGGGCCACAAGAGCAGGGACAATTTATATTTTGGATGATTAATGAGATGAGGATGATTATAATGATGCTTTGGATTTCCAATTTTGGTTTGAGACTACGTGACAGGGCAGCACTCTACTACGCTTACTGTCATAATATATCCTGGCGTCAACCAGGCTCGAGAACTGCCGCACCTGCGGTGTTGGTCAGATATACAGAACCTGAGCACCCTCAAAGTCGCATTCGTTAAAGTGAATGACACTCGGCTGTGTGATCCCAGCCTCCCCATAGGAACCATAGCACTTCCACTCTGGGTAGGAGCCAAAAAACCCTCATGACCCTGATGGGATTCGAACCCACGACCTCCCGGCCCGCAGCCCGATGCGTTAACCACTGCGCTACGGGGGCCGGTGGTCTGCACACAAGTTGACCTTAGAGATCGGAAACAAATCCACCCATCGCCCAACAGGCGCCGCCTGGATTTGAACATGCGACCTTCCGCACAGGAGGCTGGCGTCTTATCCACTAGGCCATTGCGCTTGTCGTTCAAAGACCTTAATCTGGATCTGGATTTCCACTTGGTGTTTGTTGTGGTGTGCCAGCATCAGTCCCTCTCCGCACCAAACTCTATGGGAGCAGACAAGACCTGGAAGCCACGACGTCATTCGTCTCGCAGACTAAACTGATGGTGTGACGGCGAACGCAAGAAGAAGAAGAAGAAGAAGAATGTTGTGGTGTACATCACAGGAGCCGATTTCGGGTATACGTTGTTGACAAGTGGTGTGCGCAGAAATGTACGACCTCTTCATATTCCGGTGTATGAAAATCGCTTGTTCATTTAAATGCTTGATATTTTCTCAGGTGCCATGAGATTAGTTCTGCATAACAATCATTTGCTCATGTTGTATATTCACTAGAGTGCTTACATCCCTTTGTTTCTTCTGAGATAATTTTTCCTGCGTAAGTGTGAAAGGTTACCTGAGGAAGTATTGTGGTCTCAGTTTAAGTAATGTCATGTGGTCAGTTGTTTGAAGCCAATCACTACTAATGACGTATATTAAGGACTTCTTTCTTTTATTTTTAGACTGTGTCTGACTCCAGCAAGCAGAATATGCAGAACAGAATACATGTAATAGAAATGAAAGAGATGGATTTTTTTTCAAGTGGAAATCTTTAAATGCAATCAGTCATTAGGCGGCTTTCATCTAGACATACAGCATTACACATTGAGCCTTCACTCCTGTCTGTGCAGGTTGCAATACGTAGAGAGCCTTACAAGATCCTGTCATCTAAGCACACAGCATTACACACTGACTCTTTACTCCTGTCTGTGCAGGTTGCAATACGTAGAGAGCCTTACAAGATCCTGTCATCTAAGCACACAGCATTACACACTGACCCTTCACTCCTGTCTGTGCAGGTTGCAGTACGTAGAGAGCCTTACAAGATCCTGTCATCTAAGCACACAGCATTACACACTGACCCTTCACTCCTGTCTGTGCAGGTTGCAATACGTAGAGAGCCTTACAAGATCCTGTCATCTAAGCACACAGCATTACACACTGACTCTTTACTCCTGTCTGTGCAGGTTGCTATTCACATTGAGCCCTACAAGAACAGAAGCGGAGAGACACTGAAGCAGCACGTGAAGTATGTGGTCAACACGTACGGGAAGCACCCAGGGTTGTACAGGAGACAGGTAGGTGGGAGACACCTGCCCGTGTTCTACATTTACGATTCGTACCAGGTAGACTCTGCCTCCTGGGCGCAGGCTCTCAAGCCAGAAGGACGACACAGTCTCCGTGGAACGGACTATGACGGTATTTTTCTCGGCCTGTACCTCAACAACGAAGACGAACACAGGCTGCTGACTGCGGGGTTTGATGGTTTCTACACCTACTTTGCTGCAAACGGATTCACAAGGGGAAGTTCATGGTCAAACTGGAAAGCCATTGCAGATTTTGCCAGAAAGAATCAACTTTTGTTTGTACCCAGCGTGGGCCCTGGTTATGTAGACACACGCGTTCGGCCATGGAATGCGTTAACAACGAGAAAACGTCTTCAGGGGCAGTACTTCCGTCAGGCGTTACAGTCAGCGTTGGATGCGAAGGTGGGTGTGGTCTCCGTGACCTCTTTCAACGAATGGCACGAGGGGACCCAGATTGAGGCTGCTGTGCCAAAGACAATCAGCGGGTTCAAGTACGAAGACTACGCTCCAAGAAATCCAGACTTTTACCTTCACATGTTGAAAGAGTACGTGGATAAATTTGCAAAGTAGCAAGAATAGGATAGAAAGACTGAGAAGAACAATGTTGGACTGTTTCTTTGGTTGATTTTTTACTTGCATAATGATTCACTGAAGCAGAGCTTGGACAAGTTAGAGAAGAAATCTGGAATTCTTTGCTCATTATCATTAAGGTTTTGTTTCCCTTTATTGTCTGTGATTCCAATTCATTCCGAACTCCAACATATTTAATTTCAATTATATTTTTGTGATGATTCGTAGCCTTTGTTACCTGTATTTCAGGTTTTCTCCAACATTTATTCTGAGCTTTGACTTCAGTTTAAACAAAATGTTGCCATTTTGAAATGAATTTACTCAGAAATGTATGTTCAGATTATGACAGGGATCACGTTTACGCACGATTTTTGCGTATTTGACGCATTTTAAAAGTTGCTGACGCTTTTTTTTCGCCGCGCCGCGTAAGTCATACGTAAAAATATTGTAACTTTTTCTTGTCTTCACGCAGCGCTTTTGCTCTGACTTAATAATCACCCGATCCTGAAACTGACTATAGGGCTCGAGAAGTGACGACACACATGAAATCTGCGCGTCAAAACTAAAGTCCGTTTCTTTTTGCATCGAAGTATCGCAAACGAACGTAACGAGGGTATTACCAGATAATGTCTTGTCGGATAATGAAACAGACATTAGCTGCTCTCCCATCTCGCGCTTCCAAAAGGCGGAAAGTGTGTCTAGTCGTATTAGAGCAGGAAACAAACTCGCAAGGCCCGAAGGTTGGAGACAGCAGGGGTGTTATTCGACAGGCGTGCGCGGAGTTCGACAGGAAAACTCGCCGTATTTAGGTAAGGAGTGTCTTTAAGTCTTTCGTGCGTGTTTTGTTTGTGTCTGTACGTGTTTTCGTAGTAATAATAATAATAATAATAATAATAATAATAAAGTGTATTTATATTGCGCCTATCCCTTACAAAAAACAAAAATATTTGGCTCTAAGCGCATTACAACATGTGAAGGACTTGGTACAATCAAGTCTGACAAGTACAACAGCACAATATACAGTCGGTCTCTTAGGTAAAAGCAGCTTCGACAGTTAAACACTTCTACTAAAAGATCCTCTAACAATTTACAAACATAGTTAAAGAACATCGAGTTAATAGGAATTAAAAAAAAAAAAAGGTTCTTATAATAAAACTATCTAGCGAACGACGAAGAAGAAGAAGAATAAAACTATCAATGTCAATGTATAACAAGTCATTCAACGTAAATGGCCAGAGAACAACAATAAAACAATGGTGATAAAACAGTTATACTCAATGGCTAATAACGAGGCAGAGTTAAATAGTATCGACACAAGATTAAAACAAAACATATTTCTGGAGACGAATTAACAACAATAAAGCAATGGTGATAAAACAGTTTTACTCAATGGCTAATAGCGGGGCAGAATTAAATAGTATCGACACAAGATTTAAACTAAACATATTCCTGGAGACGCATTTAATAATTATACATGTATCAAATAATCAATGTACAAAATACAGCCCTCGCAAGCAACCCGCCCCCAGCCGGCCCACAGCGCGCTACGATGGCAAGCGACCCCTCTCCTTAATGTGGCAAATACTGAACAGTGCACACAACCAATTACTCGCATATACTCGTGTCGCTCACTCGCACACACACACAAACACACACACGGACAACATCGAATCACTCGCACAGGCTAGGGGTTGAAGTATTCCCGGAAGAGGTGTGTTTTTAGAGAGGACTTGAAGGAAGGGAGAGAGGTAGAAAGGCGGACAGACGCAAAAATATTGGTCCGTGACGCGTTTTTTTCGTTTCGTTGCGTATGACTTACGCGTTTTTTAAAAAGCTAGCGCGATCCCTGTTATGAGAGTGTGTGTGTGTGTGCGCGCGGCATTAATAAGTACTGTGATTTTTGTTTAACGTCAGTATTATGTTTGTCTCCAAACAAAATCTGTGTACCTAGATACGTTCTAACATATTTGTTGTGTTTGCTGTGATGAAACACGGAGATGATTTGAACTGATTGGTTCAGAGGCTTCTGGTGCTAAGAATACTGAATTGTGCTTTTGGTGCATTTTTTTGCTTTGCATACAGTACATGTAGCTACATGTATTTATTTTGCAGCTTATTATTTGGACATTCATCTGCTTATATTTTGAATAATGTCTGATTGTGAATCATGTGATTGTTGATGAACTGAATCATGCTGATCTCTGCCTTAGTAAAGCATGTTGCCTTTAGATTTCATCTCATCAAAGCGGCTTGATACTTTTCTCTCTTATTGCGTTAGCCTTAGGCTTTGTTTCAGACTAAGATATGCAGATTGATCTTCTTTGTTTCAGGTGTTCAAATTAATAACCCCCATTCCCCCCGAACTCCCCCCCTCCCTCTTCCCACGATCCCCAGTTCTACCCATAAGCCCATTTCATCTCTTCACTGAATAGTGAGAGAACAAGTTTGATTGTAGACACTGTGTCATAGCTTCATATTAAATTATTATGAACAAATTTACTGACTGAAAAATGTTTTGTCTTACTAGTTACTTGTTGATACGTCTCTAGTTTCCATGAAAGTCTGTCAAATTTTTTGTGCAGAACAAACCAGATTAAAATAAACTGGAAAAGAACTGTTTTAATGTTGTTTATTGTAGTGTTTTTTAAACATTCTTTTTGCTCATAGCCATTCCTCCGAAAGCCGCGTATGGCTGCCTAAATGGCGGGGTAAAAACGGTGGACTGGGTGGCCGAGTGGTAACGCACTTGCGCTCGGAAGCGAGAGGTTGCGTGTTCGACCCTGGGTCAGGCCGCAATTTTCTCCCCCCTTTCCTAACCTAGGTGGTGGGTTCAAGTGCTAGTCTTTCGGATGAGACGAAAAACCGAGGTCCCTTCGTGTACACTACATTGGGGTGTGCACGTTAAAGATCCCACGATTGACAAAAGGGTCTTTCCTGGCAAAATTGTATAGGCATAGATAAAAATGTCCACCAAATACCCATTTGACTTGGAATAAAGGCCGTGAAAGGTGAATGCTCGCCTAATAGGCTACTGAGCTTTACTGGCCGATGTGAATGCGTTATATATTGTGTGTAAAAAATGTCTGTTTGTCTGTCTGTCTGTAAAAAATTCCATTTTCAAACGGCAGAAATTAATATGTAAGCGCCTAGGGCTATATCTAGATTAGGCGCATAAAAATGATCACAATAATAATAATAATAATACACGTAAAATTCCACTCTTGCAAAAACACGAGTGTACGTGGGAGTTTTAGCCCACGAACGCAGAAGAAGAAGAAGCTCATAGCCATGCACACACACAAACACACGTTCGAATGGCTGATTGCAAGCTTTTTCAGAAACAAATCTGGAAAAAATAAATTAAAATGATGTGTTTTGGGTACTACGTTGCAAGCCCCTGGACCAATTTTTTTATTAGTGCTTTTGTGAACAAGAAACAATTAACAAGTGGCTCTATCCCATCTCCCCCCTTTTCCCCGTCGCGATATAACCTTCGTGGTTGAAAACGACGTTAAACACCAAAAAAAGAAAGAAAGAAAGATGTGTTTTGGTTGGTTTCATCCAATAAATGGAGACAGTAAGAAGCAGGTATGTCTGTTTGAATAATGTTCTGTATGATGGACATTTAAAATATGGATCTCACAGATCATTGAAAGACTTTGTGTGAACTTCAGAAATAAATTAGACTATCACAACACTTTGGACTTTTAAAATTATTTTATTTGTAGCCTTTGCTTATGAATGATGCAGAGGCAATGACTGTTAATTGGTTTCTGCTCTTCATGGAACAGCTACTAGGGATCTGAATATTTCGGAGTAGTCAAATGGAAGATATCATAAGCGGAGCATATGTAGGCACATTAAATGAAATTAAATGGAGCTTGTTCAGAGCAAGAATAACACTCGCAGACTTATTTTTTCTGCAAAACGATGTTTCATTCCTACTTTACACATACATGTAGTAACATCACAATTATAAACATTATTTATTCACACCCGCATGTCACATGAAAAAACACGCGCGCGCACGCAAACTGCACACAGTAACAGAACATGTAAATCTGCTTTAGTGTAGTTGCCACAGTCTCACAGACAGCTTTCAATGCGTATTCTGAGACTGAGAGTGGCATTCATGTTCCATTTCGGCTTTTTAGACTCATTCTTCCCCCACAGAAAATGTTCTGGTTGTTTTGCTTCAATTTTGAAACCTCATCTCAACTCAAACACCAACCTAACGCTATTATCCTAGTGTAATAATGTTGTCTAGTTCAAGTTCCAAAAAGATCGTCTGCTTCTGGAGTTATCTCGCGCCAGAGAAAGAAACACACACGAGTAGCGTCCCTTGCAATGGTGTCGCGCTATCCATTGACAACAGAGTCGCGGCACATGGCAACGCGTCTCGCTCAACGCTCGGACACTATTCGGTGTTATTGAACATGGCGAATTGAGTATCTGGCACGCGCCCTAATGAATTAATCATAGCCTTCCTCGCGCCTGCACCATTTCACTAAGGAGACGGAGGCGTCGTAATCAACAGGTGGGTGATTTGATGAGATATGTGCGAATTAAAGTTGCATGGATTTTTGCCCTCCCCTGTTGAGATGTGTGTTAACGCTGGTGAGATATCGAGTCATTCCGACTTGACGGGTGTGATTGTTATTGATTTAAAGTTGATGAAATTGGAAAGAGCAATTCCGTGTTTGATCTGTCCCTAATGGCAGAGGCTATAAGATCAGGAGGCTGGTGGTGGGTTTGATTATTTAATACATTTTGGAAGAGGATTTGGGTAGTCCTAGCATTTGAACCAAAAGTGGTGTACCATTCTTGTTAGCGGTTGGTCAGTTTCGACTGGACACGGTGACACCGGCTAAGGTCACTAAACAAATTCAAAACAGTTGCTAGGTAAGCTGTGTTTTACAAGTAATGTCTAGGAATGCATTGTGGTTAAGGAGTTGAGATTATATTTTTCTGAGTGGACCTGGTAAATTCAGTATGGGTGGGTAGTTCTCTCTCTCTGTCTCTGTCTCTGTCTCTGTCTCTCTCTCTCTCTGTCTGTCTGTCTGTCTGTCTGTCTGTCTCTCTCTCTCTCTCTCTCTCTCTCTCTCTCTCTCTCTGTTTTGAGAATACTATTTTATGTTTGTATGTATATTTTTGTTTGTTTTGTTGGTTAGTTGTTTGTTTGTTTTTATTACTTCTTTGATTGATATCCTAACATTTTTAAAACTCTCTCTCTCTCTCTCACACACACACACACACACACACACACACACACACACACACACACAAAGACACAGACTATCTCTCTCTCACACACACACAAACACTCAAAGGCATACACACACACACACACACACACTCACACACACACACACACACATGTAAGATTGTCTTAGTGCGTCTCTGTTCCTTGGGTTTCTCATGTTATGTGTGTCATTATGTTTTCATCAGACTTATTGAAACAAACAAAGACTCACAGACTCCAGTATTAAAGTATCATGTATGCATGTGTAATTATACTGTGGAGCCTATTCAGACGCTATATATTGGGCAGTGTGAAAAAAGGGGTAACCACCTCAGTGCTAGAAACGGTCGTGCGTGTCCAATAAAACTGTTCTTTGTTTCCGTCTTTTTTGGGTGGTACTTCACACCTCTTTGCATAATAAAGCTGTAGTGTTCTAGAACAGTGCCACAGAGAGCAGTTTAAGTACACTGACTGAAATAAAGCGTGTGTCACAAAGTGCACTCTGATCTTTGTAGGTATGGTAGGGTTTAGCGTTTCCATTTTTTGCATACCGTTAATTTGGAAAAGAAAGTTTTTGATCTTAATTTTGAATGTGTACATGCAAGGCTGGTTTAAAAAAAAAAATATTTTGAAAACGAAAGAACCCAAGTAAGATTCTAGACCTGTGTTAAAATCTTGATACATGTACAGACATACAGTGTATATGTTGTTTTAATACATGTGTGTGTGTGTGTGTTTGTGTGTGAGTGTGTTTGTGTGTGAGTGTGTGAGTGTGTTTGTGTGTAAGTGTGTTTGTGTTTGTGTGTGAGTGTGTTTGTGTGTGAGTGTGTTTGTGTGTGAGTGTGTTTGTGTGTGTGTGTTTGTGTGTGTGTGAGTGTGTTTGTGTGTGTGTGTGTTTGTGTGTGAGTGTGTTTGTGTGTGAGTGTGTGAGTGTGTTTGTGTGTGAGTGTGTTTGTGTGTTTGTGTGTGAGTGTGTTTGTGTGTGAGTGTGTTTGTGTGTGAGTGTGTTTGTGTGTGAGTATGTTTGTGTGTGAGTGTGTTTGTGTGTGAGTGTGTTTGTGTGTGAGTATGTTTGTGTGTGAGTGTGTTTTGTTTGAGTGTGTTTGTGTGTGTTTGTGTGTGAGTGTGTTTGTGTGTGAGTGAGTGTGTGAGGGTGTGTGTGAGTGTGTTTGTGTGTGAGTGAGTGTGCGTGTGTGTGTTTGTGTGTCAGTGTGTTTGTGTGTGTGTGTGTGTGTTTGTGTGTGAGTGTGTTTGTGTGTGAGTGTGTTTGTGTGTGAGTATGTTTGTGTGTGAGTGTGTTTGTGTGTGAGCGTGTTTGTCCAAGTTCTGTTTATCTGTATGCACACACAATAATATGCATAAAATACTTTAGAAGAAGGTTAACAATTGTGCTCTGTCTTCTTAATCTTACCTTGCCTTTTGCCAACATCCATGCATGAGAATCTTCCTCCTTTTGAACCGCTCTAGGTGCTCATGACTTTTTGGAAAATAATAATGATAATGCATAATATTTATAAAGTGCATGTATCCAGGGTTTAAACCTGCTCAAAGCGCTATCCGATCATTAGAAGAAAATACCACAGCAGCACATTAAATTGATTTTGAAAGCAAAACTCCTTGTGTAGATAATTTTCCCTTCTTCTCTTACATCAGGGATTAAGGAAAACTGATATTTTGTTGTTACACGTATAAGATTTGGCAAAACGTATTTCCTCCTTAATTTTAACGTTTTTTTATTCTCATGTCTGAACATCGTGAGTCTTGACAAGTGTGTGTATTTTGCAGACGGCAAGATGGCGTCAGCGATGGCGGGCCTGCTGCCAGACACCCAGGGCGTTCAGTTCACCGCACGTCCCATTCTGAGAACGCGGGAAAACATCTCTCCTGTACGCTCCTTTGCCTCCTCACGTGGTGGAAGAATCTCTTCTAACAGTAAGTACAGAATGGTACAAGGGAAACCAAAAATCAGAAAATCAGGTCTTATTAAGGAGGGAGTCTTAAAATGGGGGTAACAATACAGGGCTAATGAACAAAGGTCTTAAAATGGAGGTAAAAATACAGGGCTAATGAACAAAGGTCTTAAAATGGGGGTAAAAATACAGGGCTAATGAACAAAGGTCTTAAAATGGGGGTAAAAATACAGGGCTAATGAACAAAGGTCTTAAAATGGGGGTAAAAATACAGGGCTAATGAACAAAGGTCTTAAAATGGGGGTAAAAATACAGGGCTAATGAACAAAGGTCTTAAAATGGGGGTAAAAATACACGGCTAATGAACAAAGGTCTTAAAATGGGGGTAAAAATACAGGGCTAATGAACAAAGGTCTTAAAATGGGGGTAAAAATACAGGGCTAATAAACAAAGGTCTTAAAATGGGGGTAAAAATACAGGGCTAATAAACAAAGGTCTTAAAATGGGGGTAAAAATACAGGGGTAATGAACAAAGGTCTTAAAATGGGGGTAAAAATACAGGGCTAATGAACAAAGGTCTTAAAATGGGGGTAAAAATACAGGGCTAATGAACAAAGGTCTTAAAATGGGGGTAAAAATACAGGGCTAATGAACAAAGGTCTTAAAATGGGGGTAAAAATACAGGGCTAATGAACAAAGGTCTTGAAATGGGGGTAAAAATACAGGGCTAATGAACAAAGGTCTTGAAATGGGGGTAAAAATACAGGGCTAGGTCTTGAAATGGGGGTAAAAATTCAGGGCTAGATCTTAAAATGGGGGTAAAAATACAGGGCTAATGAACAAAGGTCTTAAAAGGTAGCCAGTCTTCAAAGAGGGGTGCCACTGTACAGAGAAACCTCCCTTTTTAGGCCACCTCATTTAGGACTTCCTCCTTACAAGACCTTGATTTTTCATATTTTCTGTTTAGGCCTAAAAAAAAAATAGGTGTGGTTACGGTAACCCGACCTACCCTATTTTTAGGGGCCGACCCTATAACTTTTTATTACATTTGTCAAAAAAACAAGAAAACGAGTGCAGAAAACGGAATGAAAGCGTAAAGCGCCTGAGTCGCACATTTATTTTCCTGTCAAGTAGGTTTAATTTGTACACATTAGAAAATTTTTTTTTTTAAAAATAAGCGATTGCCTACTTTCCTACCCTATTTTTTTTGGCTCTGTTACCGTAACCACACCTTTTTTTTTTTGTGCCTTATACGAGTAGCCTCTGTAAAATTTACAGAAATTGGAAAATCTGCATCATTACTTTAATATGTAAATAAATGTACACACTTTCCATATTCACCTTTCAACTTTAATGATTGACATTAGTTGAACATTTGTCTGTACACTTTTTACATTTAGTCAAGTTTTGACTAAATGTTTTAACGTAGAGGGGGAATCGAGACGAGGGTCGTGGTGTATGTGTGTGTGTGTATTAAAGACTGGGTGGCCGAGTGGTAACGCACTTGCGCTCGGAAGCGAGAGGTTGCGAGTTCGACCCTGGGTCAGGGCGTTAGCAATTTTCTCCCCCCTTTCCTAACCTAGGTGGTGGGTTCAAGTGCTAGTCTTTCGGATGAGACGAAAAACCGAGGTCCCTTTGTGTACACTACATTGGGGTGTGCACGTTAAAGATCCCACGATTGACAAAAGGGTCTTTCCTGGCAAAATTGTATAGGCATAGATAAAAATGTCCACCAAAATACCCGTGTGACTTGGAATAATAGGCTGTGAAAAGTAGGATATGCGCCGAAATGGCTGCGATCTGCTGGTCGATGTGAATGCGTGATGTATTGTGTGAAAAAAATCCATCTCACACGGCATAAATAAATCCCTGCGCCTTGAAAATGTGCGCGATATAAATTGCATAAAAAAATATTTAAAAAAAATATATTAAAAAATACGGTAAATCCGTGCGCCTAGAACTGTACCCACGGAATATGCGCGATATAAGACTCATTGATTGATTGATTGATTGATTGTCTGTCTGTCTGTCTGTGCGTGTGTGTGTGTAGAGCGATTCAGACTAAACTACTGGACCGATCTTTATGAAATTTTACATGAGAGTTCCTGGGAATGATATCCCCGGACGTTTTTTTCTTTTTTTCGATAAATGTCTTTGATGACGTCATATCCGGCTTTTTGTAAAAGTTGAGGCGGCACTGTCACACCCTCATTTTTCAATCAAATTGATTGAAATTTTGGTCAAGCAATCTTCGACGAAGGCCGGACTTCGGTATTGCATTTCAGCTTGGTGGCTTAAAAATTAATTAATGACTTTGGTCATTAAAAATCTGAAAATTGTAAAAAAAAAATTTTTATAAAACGATCCAAATTTACGTTCATCTTATTCTTCATCATTTCCTGATTCCAAAAACATATAAATATGTTATATTTGGATTAAAAACAAGCTCTGAAAATTAAAAATATAAAAATTATGATCAAAATTAAATTTTCAAAATCAATTTAAAAACACTTTCATCTTATTTCTTGTCGGTTCCTGATTCCAAAAACATATGTTTGGATTAAAAACACGCTCAGAAAGTTAAAACGAAGAGAGGTACAGAAAAGCGTGCTATCCTTCTCAGCGCAACTACTACCCCGCTATTCTTGTCAATTTCACTGCCTTTGCCACGAGCGGTGGGCTGACGATGCTACAAGTATACGGTCTTGCTGAAAAATTGCATTGCGTTCAGTCTCATTCTTTGAGTTCGACAGCTTGACTAAATGTTGTATTTTCGCCTTACGCGACTTGTTTTTATATAGATTTACAACAGCATAGCATTTACTATTTGATTTATTATATACTAGAGTTTTAGTCATTTTTAGGGTGCCTATGTTCCACGTTTTGTACTTCTTTTGTATCCTGGGGTTGGGTTTTTTTCATGTGTAATTATTTCACAGACATTTTGTGTCTTAATGACAAACAACACCGATTGAACAAACCAAGACGTGTCTTCTTGACTCCCTCTTCCAAAATGAAACCTCTGACGTCAAAATCGAAACAAAGTTTGAGAAGATGTCATAATGCGAATAATGGTGTATAGTCAACATTCTGTCGCTTCTGCATGTCTCACAGGAACTGACAAAGAACTTTGAGTACAAAGTTTGTCTCATTTACTTCGTCTTATTAACAGGAGAAAATTACTCGTATTAACCACCAGGCTGTGCATGTATCGGTACATTTTTGGTAAATGCGAACACTGATTCTTAGTGCAAAATTGAAAGCTTCTTCCTAGGTGTAAATGGCAGACACACACATTGTAAAAGTTGCACCATCTATCTTGTTTTATCCAAAATCTGTACAGTGGAACCCCATTTTTAAGACCCACAAACATCTGAGAAAACCAGGTCTTAAAAAGGAGGGAGTCTTAAAATGGAGGTAAATTTACAGAGGTTATGAACAGAAAGTCTGAAAAAGTAAGGTCTTAAAAGAGGGGAAGTCTTCAATGGGGGGGGGGGGGGGGGGGGGGACTTAAAAGGGAGGTTCCACTGTACTACCAAGGGCCAAGTCATGCCCATGAAATCAATTACTATGCCTAGTTAGTCCTTTATAGTTAAAAGCTAGATCATTTCCTAAGTGGACTACAGTGGTACTTGCGATGAAAGGACACCCTTGGGACCAGCCAATAGTGTCCCTACATTGCAGGTGGCCTGTCATGACAGGTATACTTTGGTAGAGATGATAGAAAAAGGGACAACAGGAGGTGTCCTTTCAAGGGAGGTGTCCTCTCATCGGAGGGACCTCACATTGCAGTTACCACTGTAAATCCACAAGACGTCCCATTAAACTGTCTTTGGCTTACTCCTGACAGTCGACAGTTAAGCAAACACTTTCACGAATAACACTTGAAAACTGCCGAGCGATCAAAACCCGAGGTCACCCTTCACCATAACATACACACCTGGAGACAACTGACTTCCTTAGAATATCTAACTGAAGCATTACAGTAGAACCCCCATTTTAAGACCCCCCCATTTCAAAGTTCCTCCCTTTTAATACCCTCTTTTATCAGATTTTCTGTTGATAACCTCTGTAAATGTACCCCCATTTTTTAAGACTCCCCCCTTTCTAAGACCTGATTTTCTCAGATTTTTGAATGTCTTAAAAGGGGGGTTCCACTGTATTAGAAGAGGAGTATTGAGTAAGTCAATCAATCAATCAATAGGAAGCTTATATAGCGCGTATTCCGTGGGTACAGTTCTAAGCGCTTGTCGAAGAGTTGTCAACACAGGACTAACAAAGAAACTAACATCTACAGACGGACACAAACCCTATCACACACTAGCAAACCCTGATAAACATACAACTAACAACTGTTTAACAACAATGTACACATCAATAGCTAGGTCCAAACAAAATAATATTAAGCACAAAGAAAACACCTCTCACAGAGCACAGCACAAGAATGTCTTTTGGGGCACAACACATCACGTCGAACATGAAAGTCGCAGCCAGCTACGGGAAGAACTGAGTCTTCAACCTACTCTTGAACGCGTCAAGAGAGGGGCTCTGGCGAAGCTCAAGCGGCAGGGAGTTCCAGACGGAAGGGCCCGCGGAGGGAAATGCACGCTGACCAGCAGATGCGAGTTTCGAGCGAAGGATGTGAAGGCGGAGTGGGTCAGCAGCAGAACGAAGGGGACGGTCGGAGGGCTGGGTGTACAGGTCCAGGGAGGATTGAAGGTACTCGGGAGCAGTTGTTGAGACACTTGTAGACCAGAGTGGACAGTTTGTAGGAGATTCGGGTGTTGACAGGGAGCCAGTGCAAGGAGCGAAGTAGGGGGATGATGTGGTCTCGCTTCGTCTTCCTCAACGCCAGCCTGGCAGCAGCGTTCTGGACTCGTTGTAGGCCATGAATGGATGAGGCGGGGAGGCCAGCCAGAAGGGAGTTGCAGTAGTCCAGACGACTGAAGATGAGGGAGACAACCAGCTTGACACAGGCGTCGTGGGTGAGGTAGCGACGGATGGAGGTGATGCGTCATAGGTGGAAAAAGCAGGTCTTGATGATGAAGGAGATGTGTGTCTGCATGGAGAGAGTGGAGTCAAGAAAGACGCCAAGGCTCTTGACAGCAGGGGAGAATGGAACAGTCGCGTCATCCAGCTGGAGGTCGGTCACAGTGAGGGAAGCAATCTTCTGTCGTGTTCCAACGAGAAGGGCCTCCGTCTTCTCACTGTTCAGCTTCAACTTGTTCTCAGTCATCCAGTTCTTGATGTCAGTGAAACAACTGGAGATGGATCCCAGGAGATGGTCAACGTCCTCCGGCTTGGCGCTGTTCTGGAGCTGCATGTCATCGGCAAAGCCGTGGCGTTCGATGACCAGGGAGAGGGGTTGGGTGTACAGGGTGAAAAGGACAGGGCCGAGGACAGACCCTTGTGGGACGCCGAAGCGGACAGGGACAGGCTGAGAAGAGAACGAATCAGTGGTGACAGTCTGAGAGCGGTTCTGGAGGTAGGTCCGGAACCAAGAGAGGGCGGTGTCGTGAATGCCGAACGTGGAACTGAGGCGATCGACGAGTAGCTGGTGAGTGTTGATAAGAATAAAGCCTCTCCTTGGGAGTTTTTGTCTTGTGATAGACTATTGTCAAGGAGTGTGTGTAAACCTACTGTAGTTTTGTGTTAAGGTGGAGTGAGTCTATGCGGCAGGTTGCACTGTACGAAGATCCTAGCAATCTAAGACCTCCTAGGAAGACTGCATTTATCTCTATTTGTTTAGTCATTTATGTGAGTGCTAGAGCCAACTGGTACATTAAGAGATCCATGTTCTCGAGACATCATGTTCACCACTTTAATTGAGTGCTAGTTTTCTGTGTACACAGACATTGCGAAATTGGACTGAAGAAGAATATGTGTTACCTATAATTAAATTAGAAAAAAATCATAAGGATATGGATGAACAGATTTTTTTTTTTTTTTTTTTTTTTTTTTTGGAGGGTGGGGGGTCGGGTTAGGACATGGCAGTATAACATTTTAAAGGTGATAAAAATAGTCCACTTGGGGTACAGACATTCTAAGTGTGTATTCCAAATTCGTGAGGTTTGCAGAATAACAATAACAGGAAACCAGCAACCTAAAATGCTTTTAGTATTTTCATCTGTGAACAATAAACACATTACCAATACATTCTACATTTAAATAATTGCACACAGCATACCTGTTTTCTCTGCCTTTTTGTGACAAGTGCTAAGCCACTGTTGATTGATTTCCTTCCTCTCTTACTGGGCCACATTCAACAGAAACAGACTTGTTTTGCTGGTTTTGCTTTCCATTACGTCTAGAATGCTGCCTTTGTCCAACTATTGACTGTGCGATCAGTTCGATACTTTCAGTGCCATTGTATGGTCATGGTCTGTTGACCACAGAAAAGCGTTGGCGGTATGAATGGAGGCCTGCACGGCTGAACGCATTGTTTGGTTTCCACTGCAAGAAAAACGGTTGGGGTCGTGGTTATGCGTGCTGTTTGCAGTGCTGAGAGATCCTTTTCATAGGCTTGTATAGCTTAGCTTACACAATTCAGTAAAGGGAGAGAAGAGGAATAAAGGTCACACCACTATCAGAAGATTTGTGTATTATATCTGCATGAAACAGTTCGGCTGCTATTGAATTTATCGTTCAAGGGTACACCAAAATATTGGCTGTTGCATGCAGTGCGGGTGTTTTTGCCTTTTAGCTGTTTCTTCTCTCTGGTATTCCCCTAGGGTATGGAACAATGTGAGGATAAATCATGAATGTTCGGAAATATCTTGGGGATAATGATATCAACCTTTTTCTTTTTTTTCTTTATTTACTTGGGAGTGGGGACGAAAGAGAGGGGGAATTTTTTTTATGCTTTCCTCATTTATCCTCACATTGTTCAATACCCTGGGGGTAATTGTCTCACAGCAATTGGGGGGGGGGGGAGAGAGCATGGGGGGACTGTAAGTTGTCCAGAAGGCAGATAGCAGACGATATCTTTTTTTTTATCTCCACCCTCCTCCCCCAAGAGTTTGAAATGTCTGCATATCATAGCTCAAATAAAAACCGTACAAAAATAAAAATAACACACCAGAAGAAATTCAATTAAATGAAAATATTTTTTCAGAATCTCGTGATTCAATTTAGGGTGTGGGCGTTTACTTGGTACAGTACTTTACCCTGTGCACAGCTTTCGACCCAAAGTAGGGGGGTGTGCCTTTGCCAGATACTGGGCACTTACAAGGTACAGTGGAACCCGCTTTTTAAGACCCCTGATTTAAGACCCCCATGCCCACCCTTTAAGACCTTGCTTTTTCTGATTTCTGTTCAGAGCCTCTTTAAATGTACCCCCATTTTCTAAGACTCACTCCTTTTTAAAACGTAATTTTCTCAGATTTTTTTTTTAGGTCTTAAGGGGGGTTCCACTGTAGTTTGCGGTACATTGCATGTCAAACAATATTGCCACAGGGGTTAGAGTCACAGAAACATGTTACGCCTCTAGCTTTGTCTTCATCTTGCACACCCGCCTCTAACCTCTTGTTCATTATAAACCAAATATAAACCCTACAGGCCTTTCACACCCCGGTTCCACCTGACCTCCCAGGCAAGATAAAATCACTGAACTGGAACACAGAGTAAACACGTAATGACTTATTAATAGAAGGTTTGTCCCCTGCACATAGTGACCAGGGTTTTACCGTGGATCAAACAGAATTGATTGTGTCCCCACGTTCATATCGTGACCTACATTGTTACCTGTGGCCTTAGCACTATCACTGAAGGGCCTTAGCACTATCGCTGAAGGTATGGCATCGTTGTTTGGACAATCACTAAGGCTTCCAGCTGTATTGGTCTTTCTCGTGTGTGCCTAGGTGCTTTTCACCTAGCAACAGTCATAGCACAGGCCTGTTTGTCACAACCATTACTTGCTCTTCCTCGCCTTGGTGGTTTAACCTTAATTTCCTACTGTGCTTGTCACATTGGTCACTGACTGACAGACAAGCACACGAGAAGGGAGTTATTGTGTGGATTGCCTTAGCTGTTGTGACTTGTGACATGAATTTAGCCAAGAATCGTGTGAATCTGCTGTGCTTTTACTTTGAGTGAGACTGCATATTAAATGAGGAACACTGCAGGTTAATGTTAAGTGAGAAAACATCAGGGAAAACGTGTTTGGATCTCCATGTGTTGTGACAACCATTAAACTGTGATTTGTTCTGTGTGAAATCTGGCTTCACTGTTTGGATTTTTGTGTGTGACACTGATTATATAGAACTAAAAGACAGGAGGACAGAGGGAGTGTTTATTGCTGTGCACATTTTATTTTAGCCTCATTTATGGACAGTTGGTGCTTTGGCTTGAATTAGAAATGAAAGATCAGAACAAAATGGTCTTGGATTTGAGTGTTACTTCAGTGTTATGGAAAGGATCTTAGCGGGAAGTGCCAACATGCGGCCATACATGTAAAAACTTGAAAGAAATCAATTTTACAGGGCGGCGGCATCGCCAGATTAATAATCCTAACAGTCTTTTGATTTTTGGATAAAGTAAAGCACAGAAGTCAGAGCCGTGCAATATGTCGAGCAATCACAAGGCAGTGAGGTTCAAGTTAGAAGCTACTACTCCTGCAGCTAATACTCCTGTGCGACATTCACTAGACCCATCTCCATACATGTACCAGCTTCCAGTCTCAATGCAGCGTGCAGGAACACCAGCTTGGGGAGGAGAAAAACCAGCAACACAGCAAGAACAGCACAGGGATAAGGCTGTTCACAAACAACACAGCGCTGGACTCAGAACATCAACATCAAAACTAGAGCAACAAGTACCTCAAGATCAACAATTTGGTAGTATGTTTGTCAGTGGGTTATCCAACACTGGAATGCAGAATCATGGCAGTGAGTTTTCTCGGAATTCAGACGCAAGGCAATCCAAGAGCGACATGTTGACAGCAGAGCAGTGCCATGCCACACACCAATCAATAGAGCAACGCACCGTAACGCAGGAGACAACAGCAGTGCAACAGAACCAAACACATCTGTCACTGGGCCTGTACAATCACAGCAGGGATACAGCAGGAGCACAAGGGCACTCGACTATGCACTCAGCAGTAAAAGACACTCCTTGGAATGATTCTGCAGCAGTGCAAAGCTACCAAGCAAATCAGTCCGCTAAGCAGCACACTCAAATGAAAGTCACAGCAGAGCTGCTGTACGAAACTAGGAAATCTACAGAAATATCTACCGAGACGATGAATTCAGGAGCGCAACAGTACCAAGCAGCAAGTCTGGACACGAAAAACAGAGACGCAGGAGGAGTTCGACAGTACCAGACAAACCAGCCATTGGGACAGCGCACCCAAAGGAGGAGCACAACAGAATCAGAGAGTCTGGTGAGAAAATCAATGGAGGTAACCGCCCAGGTGATGAATACGGAAGGAGTGCAGGAGTACCAAGCAGCACGTGTGGACAGGAAAGGCAGAGGAGCGGGAGGAGTGCAGCAGTACCAGACAAGTCAAGCAAAGGTGCACCGCACCCAGAGTAAGGGTACAACACAAGAACTTTGTCAGACGAGGAAATCGGTGGAGGTACACACCCAGGTGATGAGTACTGCAGGAGTGCAGCAGTACCAAACAAAGCAGGGAGTTAATCTAGACAGTAAAGGTAGGAAAGCTGGCGCAGTGCAACAGCACCAAAGAAGGCAGTCATTGGGACGACAGACCCAAGTGAAGGAAACTGTTGTACAAAAGCAGCAAATAAGGCAATCAATGGAGCAGCACACACAAATGGAATTAGGCATAGCACAACAGTACCAAGCAAAGCAAGCAGCAAAGCGAGGTACAGAAAGTAGTGAAATAGGAATGCAACTGTACCAAGCAAAGCAAGCAGCAAAGCGAGGTACAGAAAGTAGTGAAATAGGAATGCAACTGTACCAAGCAAAGCAAGCAGCAAAGCGAGGTACAGAAAGTAGTGAAATAGGAATGCAACAGTACCAAGCAAATCAAACAGCAAGGCTTTGTACCGACAGTGAACTAGAAATGCAACTGTACCAATCAAGGCAGTCATTGGATCACGACATACAGCAGTACCTAACACAGCAGTCCACTGGGATGCAGGAGAGAGCAGGAGTGCGGTCGTACCAAATGCAGCAGCATGCTCAACAAAGGGAGACAGGAGTGCAGCAGTGTCTAACACATCAGGTCACTGGCAGGCAGGGGCTGGCACAGGTACAGTCGCGCCACGTCCAACAGCAAGTGCAACAGCACCAACTGAGGGGAACAGGATTGCAGCAGTGCTTAACACACTACACTGGCATACAGGAGAAGGCTGGGGTACAGTCGTACCAAACTCAACAGCACCTCCAACAGAGGGAAGCAAGAGTGCAGCAGCAGCAAACACAGCTGTACACTGGCCTGCAGGAGAAGGCTGGGGTGCAGTCGTTTCAGACTCAGCAGCACACAGGAGGACGGACGTACCAGAGCCTACAGTCAGCAGAGCAGCGTACCAACATGGAGATGACTGCAGGGACAGAGCAATATCAACAGATGGCAGCACATCAAGTGAAACAGCTGAGCCATGATTCTGCAGTGCAGCAGTACCAGACTGAGGTGCGCAAATCCAGTAAGGAGACGCTTACAGTGCAGCAGTACCAAACGATGATGGCAGGTGGAGTGCAACAGTTGGGTATGGGGGCAGAGATGCAACAATATCAACAGGGAACAGCAGCTGTGGGGCAGCAGTGGAGCCAAGCAACAGAAACAAAACAGCAGTCAAGGCAGGAGAGAGGAATAGATCATTTTCAATCGATAACAGCAGGGATGCACCAAGGGAATGGATCTGCAGTGCAGCCGCACCAAGCAGAAAGATCAGCAGTGCAACAGCACCGAGCAAATGTAGTGCAGCAGCACCAAGCAAATGTTTCAGTAGTACAGCAGCACCAAACCCAGGCATCAGTTGTGCAAAAAGTTTCAAACAGTATGCAACAACTTCAACAACATGAAAGGCAGACGTCAGGGGCGGTATCAAACACAGGGGTACTGTCACGCACAGGGGGTGTAATGGGAGCGCAGCAACACCATGGAACTGTATCTCGGGTTCAGCACTGTCGGCAAGAGATATCAAGAGTGCATCAATCCCAAGATGAAACCTTTAGAGTACAGATGCACCAAATAACAACAGGAGCACAACAGCAGTCAGGAGAAACAGGAGCCCAGCAATACCAGAGGGAAGTAGCAGGAGTGCAAGGGCACCAAAGGGAGCAATCAGGGGTACACCAACTTCAAAAGGATGTGATTGAATTTCAAAATGTCCATTGCAATCAAAGATTGGAACAGCATCAGAGATCAGCAATACAGGAGTACCACAGCACTACATCAGAAGTACAACAGCACCAAACAGATACATCAAAGGTACAGCTGCACCAGGCAGGAACATCAGGAGTGCAGCAGTCTCAAGCAGATATTGCAGGAGTGCACCGCAGCCATAGTGGGATATCAATTGTGGAAAAGCTCCAGAGAGAATTCACCACAGTGCAGCAGTCCCAAACAAAGATGTCGAGTATACTACACAAAATTATGGATTCAGCAGCACACCTCTCAAACCGAAATACTTCTGGAGGGGCACTTTCACAAAAAGATTCAGCAGTACATCAGCTTGGTATTATGGACCACTCAGTGTTGAAGTCCTTCGCAAGTGAACACAGCTTGCACCAAGAGGTGACCGAAGTGGCACAAACTTTGACAACAGAGCAAAACTCAGGAGCACTTCAATACAAAGCAGAGCTTTCGGTTCACCAAACTCAAAAGACCGAACTAGTGCAACGCGTTCACACAGAAACTTCACATGAGCAACACTGCAGTGAAGTCTACTCAGAAAATAAGGCATTAAGAGAATCACGGCCTCAAGCCTACGGAGGAAGAGAAATGACTCGGTTTCAAGGAGGTCAACTGAATGTATCTGGACAAGAGATGTCGGAGAGTTCAAATGTACAGCAGCTTGATACACATCAGTCTCACACGCAACAGTCTGCAGTTCACAGCTCGGAAAGGACAAGGTCGACAGTAAACGAACCCAACTTTCAACAGGCATTTATATCAGCAAATAGAGAGTCTCGGAGTATGCAAACTCACGCTGAACGCTTGCAAAGAGCTCGCTCTTTGAGTGCAAGCAGGGCTGTAAGACAGACTTCTGACTTGAGGTGTTCTGATACTGGAACCAACAACCAAGCAGCGCTCAGAAGGTGTTCTAGTGCCAAAAACTTAAGTCAGAATGTTCAAGGGTGGAATTCTAGCACTAAAAGTTCCACTCAGAACGTAGAAGCCATATACTCCAACGATGAGAGTGTGAGTCAAAGTGATGAGGATTCCAACCAGACTGTACAGAGGTGTGCTAGTGCCGCCGCAGGCTCCAACCAGCGTTCTGTGCGGAGTTCCAAAGCTAAGAACTACAGTCTAGCTGTCAGGAAAAGGTGGTCCAGTGCAAAAGTCTCTCACTCACAGCCCTGGTGTTCCAACACCAAGGTTGCCAGCCAGAATCCAAAAAGACCTTCCACTGCCAAACCTCCCACTCAGAACGTGACTGGAAGTCGTTCAACTACCGCACGCCCAAGCACTGCACCGGCAGCGAGACGGCGCAACACAAGAAACCACACTCCGTGCCCACCACCCAGACGCTGCTCTAGTCCCACAAATTCTAGTCAGACTGCCAGAAGGAGGTGTTCTAGCGCTGGGTACTCCAGGCCGGGTAGCCGTTGTTCTAGCGCGGCAAGTTCCAGACAGGGTTCAAGGGTACGATGCGCCAGTGCTAGGAGTTATGCCGCGAGGTCTCAGACAACCACGGTAGTTGAGGAAGAAGAAACTGAGCTGCAGTTCAACCTCACTGTGACTGGTGAGAATGTTTTCTTTTTCGATCAACAGTGTTTTATTTTTGTTTCATGGGGAAGCGGACCCGCTAAATAAAGGTTGAAAACCCTTTGATTGGCTGTAAAACCTTGTCTTTTTAGGTGGTCTTTATAATTCAACTTTGGGCTAATGTACTTGTGTATTTCCATCTGAGTATTTCGTTTGTCCAATACAGTGAAACCCCCCTTTTAAGACTCCCTTCTTTGTAAGACCTGTTTTCTCAGATTGTTGGAGGTCTTAAAAGGGGGGTTCCACTGTATACCTGTTGTACAAAACTGTGAAAGTGGCCTAATGTTGAGTTCGTTACATTTCATCCTCTACGTTGATAGGACTTTGGATCAGCATGTCGACTCATTGACTGTCAGCCCACAATGGCCTTCTGTCCCTAGTGCTTCATTCCCTTTCTTTTTAATCTCAAAAATGGCATTTCATGCTTGCTTGTGTGACAGGGAGACTACCGTCACCCTTCACAGCAAACTCTGCAGAGTTGTTCGCCTTTGAAGTAGGCAACACCTGTGGATTGTAGAGTTCTGTTTGTGATGGGGTCTGGCGGCTTTTGTCTCTCTGTATGTTCATGGATTCCTTTGCGAATGCATAACAGTTTTTATAGGGCTTAGAAATAAGCTCTAAAATTCTCAATCCTGTTTGATTGGACTTCGCCTCCAAAGGTGATTGTGGTGTTTCGGCACTCGGTTACATTTGGCGTCGTCGACAGGGATAGGACTCTACATGATATGTTCAGGAATGGCGTTATGGCCACTGAATCATTTTTCGTGCTGTTCCCATTCCACGAACCTGGGAGGGACCTAAGCTTGGCTGGTCCATGGTTCGGAACTTTGGGGACAAAGTTCATTCAAACGGGGGCGAGTGTGACAGGGAGACTACCGTCGCCCTTCACAGAAGACTGCAGAGTTGTTCGCCTTTGAAGTAGGCAACACCTGTGGATTGTAGAGTTCTGTTTGTGATGGGGTCTGGCGGCTTTTGTCTCTCTGTATGTTCATGGATTCCTTTGCGAATGCATAACAGTTTTTATAGGGCTTAGAAATAAGCTCTAAAATTCTCAATCCTGTTTGATTGGACTTCGCCTCCAAAGGTGATTGTGGTGTTTCGGCACTCGGTTACACTTGCTTCTGATCATACCTGGCACAAATCTGATTGCAGTACAGTGGAACCTCCCGTTTAAGACCCCCTAATATAAGACTCCCTCCCTTTTAAGACCAGATTTTTGGAGGTCGTAAAAAGGGGGTTCCACTGTACATGTACTAAAATTGGTGGTTGGTTTTTGGAAACCGCGAGGTGGGTACTTTCTTTCGCTACTTTCCTTTATTATGAAACTAATGTCTGTTTTGTTTGTGCTGCAGGTTTGATACCAGGGGAGGGCGGGGAGTACATCCCGCGGGGAAACCTGTCCACCATCGAGGTCGAGTCACTGATGAGGGAGAAGGTCCGCAGCAAATACGACAGCCTCAAACAGGTATGGGACCATGTTTCCCTCTTCCCCATGATGATCAGATGACGGATGTGGTCTGTGCTCTGTACAAACTCTACAACCTATGCAGTGCAGTTCTGTACAAACTCTACAACCTATGCAGTGCAATTCTGTACAAACTTTAGAACCTATGCAGTGCAGTTCTGTACAAACTTTAGAACCTATGCAGTGCAATTTTGTACAAACTCTACAACCTATGCAGTGCAATTCTGTACAAACTTTAGAACCTATGCAGTGCAGTTCTGTACAAACTTTAGAACCTATGCAGTGCAGTTCTGCACAAACTCTACAACCTATGCAGTGCAGTTCTGTACAAACTTTAGAACCTATGCAGTGCAATTCTGTACAAACTTTAGAACCTATGCAGTGCAGTTCTGTACAAACTTTAGAACCTATGCAGTGCAGTTCTGCACAAACTCTACAACCTGTGCAGTTCTGTACAAACTTTAGAACCTATGCAGTGCAATTCTGTACAAACTTTAGAACCTATGCAGTGCAGTTCTGTACAAACTTTAGAACCTATGCAGTGCAGTTCTGTACAAACTCTACAACCTATGCAGTGCAGTTCTGTACAAACTCTACAACCTATGCAGTGCAATTCTGTACAAACTTTAGAACCTTTGCAGGGCAATTCTGTACAAACTTTAGAAACTATGCAGTGCAATTCTGTACAAACTCTACAACATATGCAGTGCAATTCTGTACAAACTCTACAACCTATGCAGTGCAATTCTGTACAAACTTTAGAACCTATGCAGTGCAATTTTGTACAAACTCTACAACCTATGCAGGGCAATTCTGTACAAACTTTAGAACCTATGCAGTGCAGTTCTGTACAAACTTTAGAACCTATGCAGTGCAATTTTGTACAAACTCTACAACCTATGCAGTGCAATTCTGTACAAACTTTAGAACCTATGCAGTGCAGTTCTGTACAAACTTTAGAACCTATGCAGTCAGTTCTGCACAAACTCTACAACCTATGCAGTGCAATTCTGTACAAACTTTAGAACCTATGCAGTGCAATTCTGTACAAACTTTAGAACCTATGCAGTGCAATTCTGTACAAACTTTAGAACCTATGCAGTGCAATTCTGTACAAACTTTAGAACCTATGCAGTGCAGTTCTGTACAAACTTTAGAACCTATGCAGTGCAGTTCTGTACAAACTTTAGAACCTATGCAGTGCAGTTCTGTACAAACTTTAGAACCTATGCAGGGCAATTCTGTACAAACTCTACAACATATACAGTGCAATTCTGTACAAACTTTAGAACCTACCCCTTAATTAAGAGGGGAAGGCAGTGAAATAGACATATATTTAAAAGAAGATGACAGAAAAATATTTACGAAAACAATTAAATGAGAAAAGAGGGGGTAGCGCCGTACTGTAGGGCAGCTCACTTTCTCCAGTAAAAAAGCAGCCCAAATTTCCAGGAGGGTAACCTCACAGGACTAAATGAAATCTTATTCTTATCCTTAAAAACAACAAGAACTGATCAATGAGGGAATTAGATATAAACAAGCAAGCAAATAATCAGTTATGAACTAACCAGCCATCCAGGAGGACTTCTAGGAGGGCTGTATTTGTCTTAGCTTCTTTTCAACACCTTTTGTATTGAAATTAATGTTTGCTCACCATTAATAATACATGTCCTTGATGCAAGCTTTCCAAATGTACGATGTCTTAGCTTCTTTTCAACACCTTTTGTATTGAAATTAATGTTTGCGCACCATTAATAATACATGTCCTTGATGCAAGCTTTCCAAACGTACAATGTCTTAACTTCTTTTCAACATCTTTTGTCTTGAAACTAAGTTTTGCGCACCATTAATAATGCATGTCCTTGATGCAAGCTTTCCAAACGTACAATGTCTTAACTTCTTTTCAACATCTTTTGTCTTGAAACTAAGTTTTGCGCACCATTAATAATGCATGTCCTTGATGCAGGCTTTCCAAACGTACGATGTCTTAGCTTCTTTTCTACACCTTTTGTCTTGAAATTAATGTTTGCGCACCATTAATAATGCATGTCCTTGATGCATGCTTTCCAAACGTACGATCTCTTAGCTTCTTCTCAACACCTTTTGTCTTGAAATTAATGTTTGCGCACCATTAATAATGCATGTCCTTGATGCAAGCTTTCCAAACGTACAATGTCTTAACTTCTTTTCAACACCTTTTGTATTGAAATTAATGTTTGCGCACCATTAATAATACATGTCCTTGATGCAAGCTTTCCAAACGTATGATGTCTTAGCTTCTTTTCAACACCTTTTGTCTTGAAATTAATGTTTGCGCACCATTAATAATGCATGTCCTTGATGCAGGCTTTCCAAACGTACGATGTCTTAGCTTCTTTTCAACACCTTTTGTCTTGAAATCAAGTTTTGCGCACCATTAATAATGCATGTCCTTGATGCAGGCTTTCCAAATGTACGACGTGGACCAGAACGAGACGGTGACGAAAGGTGAGTTCAGGCGTGTGCTGGAGTCTTACTGCTTCCCCATGAACACCGAGCAGTTCAACACCGTTCTTAACAAGGTCAGTTCACTATGTACATATGGTTTTTTTACAGCATAAAACTACACTTCTGTTTTGAGGTCTTTTTCGGGGCGGGGATGTAGCTCAGTCGGTAGCGCGCTGGATTTGTATCCAGTTGGCCGCTGTCAGCGTGAGTTCGTCCCCACGTTCGGCGAGAGATTTATTTCTCAGAGTCAACTTTGTGTGCAGACTCTCCTTGGTGTCCAAACACCCCCGTGTGTACACGCAAGCACAAGACCAAGTGCGCACGAAAAAGATCCTGTAATCCATGTCAGAGTTCGGTGGGTTATAGAAACACGAAAATACCCAGCATGCTTCCTCCGAAAACGGCGTATGGCTGCCTAAATGGCGGGGTAAAAAACGGTCATACACGTAAAATTCCACTCGTGCAAAAAACACGAGTGTACATGGGAGTTTCAGCCCACGAACGCAGAAGAAGAAGAAGAAGAAGGTCTTTTTCCACACTGAATGATTGACAGACAGATTTAGATCAACCAGGATCGAGAAGGAGTGATCATGGTTCATTCATTTATTCGTGCATTTTGGAAGCTCAGATGATATGAAATTGATTTAGTTCCAGGGGTTCCGCTCATTTCGACATTTTGCGTAAATATTGCATTATTCCTTGCACTAAATAGGGCATCAAATTACGCAAATCCGAAAAAGTTGGCACAACCCCTGATCGAGTTTATTTCAGAGCTGAATATTAAAAAATATCAACAGTAGAATGAGGTAATTATACTGCTTATATTGAGCTGTGGCTTAGTGGGTGGTATGTTACCACACAAAACTAGGCTTGCATGTTTCTTTTGCGGTCATGCTAAAGTTGCTTTTATTTACTGTTTCAGGTGGACAAGACACACTCAGGGTCCATCAAGTATGTGGACTTTCTGCAGAAGTTTTACGGTGCAGGCAACCAGTCTCGCTTGCGTCCAGTCAGGTAGGCACTCTTTCTCAATTCCAATTAAATGGTGGAGGGGGCTACATTGGAACCCCCTTTTTAATTAAGACCTCCAGAAATCTAAGAAATTCAGGTCTTAAAAAGGAAGGAATCTTAAAATGGGGGTTATGAACAGACAATCTTCTTCTTCTTCTTCTTCTTCTTCTTCTTCTTCGTTCATGGGCTTAGACTCCCACGTACACTCGTGTTTTTGCACGAGTGGAATTTTACGTGTATGACCGTTTTTACCCCGCCATTTAGGCAGCCATACGCTGTTTTCGGAGGAAGCATGCTGGATATTTTCGTGTTTCTATAACCCACCGAACTCTGACATGGATTACAGGATCTTTTCCGTGCGCACTTGGTCTTGTGCTTGCGTGTACACACGAAGGGGGATAAGCCACTAGCAGGTCGGCACATAAGTTGACCTGGGAGATCGGACAAATCTCCACACTTAACCCACCAGGCGGCCGTGGCCGGGATTCGAACCCTCGACCTTCCGATTAAGAGGCCGACGTCTTACCACCCCGCCACTGCGCCCGTCGAACAGACAATCTCAAAAACAAGGTCCTTAAAACGGGGGATCTTAAAGGGGAGTTCCACTGTACCACTATGTTGCACTTGTTGGAACACCCCGCGGGTTAGGGGGAAGAATTTACCCGATGCTCCCCAGCATGTCGTAAGAGACGACTAACGGATTCTGTTTCTCCTTTTACCCTTGTTAAGTGTTTCTTGTATAGAATATAGTCAATGTTTGTAAAGATTTTAGTCAAGCAGTATGTAAGAAATGTTAAGTCCTTTGTACTGAAAACTTGCATTCTCCCAGTAAGGTAATATATTGTACTACGTTGCAAGCCCCTAGAGCAATTTTTTGATTAGTGCTTTTGTGAACAAGAAACAATTAACAAGTGGCTCTATCCCATCTCCCCCCCTTTCCCCGTCGCGATATAACCTTCGTGGTTGAAAACGACGTTAAACACCAAATAAAGAAAGGAAGAAAGAAAGAAAGCAGTTGTTGGAACGCGATATAGTGGAAGTCCTCCGTACCATTTTGATGCCAGAAAAAAATGGGATAAGAGGAAAACATTTTAAATCTGGCTAACGGTTGTACTTGAGGTAGAAATAAGTATGCATTTGATACAAACAGGAAGGAGGGGAAGACAGTTGAGTTTGTAAAAGGATGAATGGTTCACATGCATTATGTTAAGTCCCCACCCACCCACACACACACACACACACATTAACCCAGCTGCCCTTATATCTTGCTTTAAAGCATCAAGTTTTTGTCAGCATACATTGAAAAATAAATAGGCTACATGCTCCAGATCACACACCAAACAAAAATCAAAAATGGAGAAGTGCTCAGTTCTTCCAACCACTCAACCCAATTTTATGAGGCATTTCACAGATGTTTGTTGTTGAACTCAATATGACTGCTGATATTATATGTTGACACATTCTTTTAAAAGTTCTAGAAGACATGCACAGACCTGTTTACCCTTACGATTTTGGCGTAATTTATTACGATTTTCTGCAAAAAATACGCCATTCCGCTATCCGTGTCAAGACTACGATTTTCATAAATAAAATAAAATAAAAAAATATTTTTTTTTAATTTTTTTTTTTTTTTTTATTTTATCAATTTACATGTTTGGCATTGTTTTTTTCAATGGCAAAATGGGGTGAAAAAGCACAGGACTGACCAGAGATCATGTCTGTATGATGAGACGCTGGAGAGCCTTATTCTAGTGGTGAAGTCTCGCCCTCACTCATTTGGCAAGCGCAAGTACAGTAGAGAAGCGCTTGACACACTGAGAAAGGCCTACTACGAGCAAAAGAAAAAGAATCAGTGATGCATGTGCTTTTGGTGTGATCTTCTTTGAAATTATGATGACTACAAAAACTGACTGATGTGTTTTGTTTGTGAATGGTGGATATATGTGCATGATTGCGTTTCGCAGACACAGTTGTCATGTGCGTTGTAATTGGCGACGAATTTTGGATGATTACTATTTTTGTGCCAGGATTACTATTTTTGGGGCTGAGCATTACTCCAAAACACTTATGGGGGTAAACAGGTCTGCATGCATTTAGTTTAATTTGGTCTGATAAGTGAGAGCTGAAATAATTTCTTGAATCTTAGAATAAACTGGTAACAAGAACAAATCATCTCAATTTGATCATTGTGATTTTGTTGCAGTGCCTTTATTTTGGGGTAACTAATTTGACATACAATTCCTTCTTTATGTAGCATAGCACTTTTGCATGACAAAAAACACTTCACGTCTTGCTTGTTCTATCAGTTTATAAACAACTATTGTTATCTAGTTTGTTTACTGTAGTGTATCTTTATCTTCCAGACATCTTTTAGATCTGTATTTTCTTATGCAGTAGCCTCAGAGGCACAGTAGATTCTTAGTTTCTAAATTTGATTTGTTTCTTGTTACCATGCATGTTCAGGCAACACATGAAAATACATGTGCAAAAGGTGATTAATTGAATGTAACAAGAATCACCTGCAAATGTAGGCACATTTTAAGAATGTTTGTTTGTTTGTTTGTATGTTTGTTTGTATGTTTGTTTGCTTGTGTTCCATTCCATGAATGAGTATTTGCATGAAGTACAGCACAAGCCATACACACCTTCACTGCTTTAAGCATGCATGTACTCAGTCTAAAGGAGGCACAGACTTTTGACAGAGGTGTTTTGTTTGTTTGTATGTTTGCAGGAATTCAATTCTTGAAATAGCACATTACCTGAAGATTAGTATTTTACCATTTTCATTTCAGTAGGATTTTGTTTTTAATGCTCTACGTGGTTGCATATTCATAGAAAGGCCACATTTTGGTCTGTTAGAAGCTTTTTCCAACCACTGAGTGTAGAAAAGAATGGGAAATGGATGGGTGATTGAATACATTTTTTGGACGCAAATGGAAAGTGGTGCCATAGAAAGGAACAAAGACACTGAATTTATTAAAAGATGAACCTTGATTGTCTGGTTGTCAAATTGATAAGTTTTATCAAAGAAACTACAATGGGAAGAAGGATAACTTCCTCATTGGGCATGCTTAGAAATGAGAATGGCTAAATACGAGTTATTCCCCTTTTCTACATGCTGATCAGGCTGTCTCCTGCTTTGTCATGACTAGTACAGTCGATCTTTCTCATGCTGTGACTTGCTTTATTTTCACATTTTCGGTATTTAAAACAGCAAACACACACACACACACACACACACACACACATACACTGAAGAAGTTTCCATTCTGATTCGGTTATTTTATTTGGTGCTATATGTTTGCTTCACATTGTTTCTTCTTTTACATTGCTTTGGGTATCCCAATTCGCTAAACACATCCATAATGCATGCATGGCTCATTCGAAAGAGGGCAACTGAACAACTGATGCCCAATAGCAATAAATACTGAACAACTGAACAATAAATAGCAATAAATGATGACAGTGCCAAGTTTTTAAGTACAAAGTGAAATCATGTGACTGGACAAAGGCACAATTACAAAATACAAATAAAAAAATCGAGGCCCATTTTAATTAAGTTCTCAGCTCATGGGGAAGCATAAGGTGACCCTAGAAACCGAAATTAGGAGACCTCCCGCCCCCAGGGCAGACTACAAAAAAAAAGGGGGGGGGGGGGTGCTAATTTGTGAAAAAGTATAAAAGGAATCAAAAACTGTATACATGTATTTAGTTAATACCCCAAAAATTGTATAGTATATACAATGTCAGACCCTAAAGAAAGTTTGTTAGTCATTGCTTAGGCAAAAAAGCAAAATAGTCTGTTTACGGTATCCCGACCAACCCTATTTTTTCCCCGCCAACCCTAGACTTTTTTTTTGGCATTTGGAGAAAAAGAAAGAAAAAAAAATCAATTTTGTTCCTGTTTTTTTGCAAAATAATTTAAAAAGATGGTTATAAAAAAAAATTAAGAAAAGCCGACCTACCGACCCTCTTTTTGTGTGCCTATGTTACTGTGAACAGACTAAAAGGTACATGTATCACAAACAACACACCAGGGATGCTACTCCCCCCTTAAAAATAGCCATGAGTCATAGGTGTGACGTTTGAATCTTTTAGGTAAATAAAACCATAGGCAATTGATCGGAAATATCAGTAAAAATCTTGTATATACTATACAATTTTTGGGGTATTAACAAAATACATGTATACAGTTTTTGTAAACAAGTTTATTATTTGTTTGCTTGGACCAATCCTCTTGCCGAAGAGTTTTACAATAAAAATTGATTTTACGTCAAAAATATCACAGGAATATCGAATGTTGAGGTAAGGCTGGGATAGCCAAGTTCAAGAATAACGGAAGGTGACTTGAATCTTTTTGAAAATGTATAAAAATATAGATGGTAGGCAATTCAAAATTAAAAAAAGGACTCTCGGAGCATGGACTTAATGAGTCAAAAATTAAAGAAGGCTCTATGAGCCGAAGTACATGTTTTGTCTATTGTCTTTTTTTATTTTGAATTCCCTACCATCTGTATTTTGATACAATTTTGGACCCTCTTTGTACGGAGAGAGTTGGCAATTGTTAATCACATTCTCTCATCTCATTGACTCTCCTTCGGCTCCTTGGTAACATGCGTTCCCGTCTCTGCCAGGATTGGACACAGCAGCAGATAAACGGTAAATATGTAACAGGCATAAATGGCAAAATAGCTCGCCTCGCCTGATAATATATGAGACAACTGTTCTATTACAAAGTCTTTCTTGGGAGGCTTGGCTAATTTACTCGCTCGTTTTACACGGGGTTCCATCGTTTTCTTTTCTAATCGGAAAACCTTGCTCCTCAGTTTGTTGACCTTCTGCCGAAGTTCCGCTTCACGAGGGGATGGGGAGGATGACGACTTTGATGCTTTACATCCTATGTCCTCCAGGATCGCCTGAATGTCATCTAAAAAAGAAAACACACACACAAAACACACATAAAATAACATAACCATAACAAGTTACAACCTGGAAGAAATTAAAACACGTGTAATTAAATCACAAAATGAAAATAAACAATAGCGTAGGAAGGCAGGCCAGAAATGAAGTGTATTAGCAACTATGGATACGATGTGGAACAATGATGGAATTGACCTTGTTTGGTACTGAATGGGTGAGGCCATTAGAACTGTACCCACGGAATACGCGCTATATAAGCTTCATATTGATTGATTGATTGATTGATTAGGACAACAGTATCAGGTAAACTCCTCACACACCATGCCTCTTTCTTTCTTTCTTTATTTGGTGTTTAACGTCGTTTTCAACCACGAAGCTTATATCGCGACGGGGAATGGGGGGGGGGGGGGGGGGGGGGGGGAGATGGGAATAGAGCCACTTAATTGTTTCTTGTTACACCATGCCTCTAACAGGATATGTTTCCCATCTTTACGTGTGGGAACTACAGGTACAATTTCATCCATCCATGCATCTGCCCTATACAGCTTCTTCTTCTTCTTCTTCTTCTGCGTTCGTGGGCTGAAACTCCCACGTGCACTCATTTTTTTTGCACAAGTGGAATTTTACGTGTATGACCGTTTTTACCCCGCCATTTAGGCAGCCATACGCCGCTTTCGGAGGAAGCATGCGGGGTATTTTTGTGTTTCTAAAACCCACCGAACTCTGACATGGATTACAGGATCTTTTTCGTGCGTACTTGGTCTTGTGCTTGCGTGTACACATGAAGGGGGATAAGTCACTAGCAGGTCTGCACATAAGTTGACCTGGGAGATCGGAAACATCTCCGCACTTAACCCACCAGGCGGCCGCGACCGGGATTCGAACCCTCGACCTTCCGAGTTAATAGACCGACGTCTTACCACCCCGCCACAGCGCCCGTCACCCTATACAGCAATTATCAACTATGTAATGGATGGGTTTAAACATTTTTTGATGTCAGGGTGTTCTACATGGTTAAAAATCTCTTACCTGGTTGAACAATTTGTGCATCAGGCGACAGGTCGGTGCTGGCTTCATTTGTAGCTACCCTTTGCGATGGTGGCTTCCTCCCACTAGCAACCTGCAAATGCACAGCTCTTTAACTGACAAACTCACAACCAACACCCAGTCACAATGAAACAATTCTCCCAATTTCATGGCATTGGTCTTAGGCCACACAAAAAAGTGTATGTTTCTGGTAAGGCAAAACAAAAAATAATCTGTTTACGGTATCCGGACCGACCCTATTTTTTTCCCACCGGCCCTAGACTTTTTGGGGGCATTAAAAAATAAAATTAAAATATTCAGATGGCTAAAATACAAAAATAAAAAGCCGACCTACCGACGCTATTTTTGGGGGGCCTATGTTACCTTAAACAGACTTTTTTGTGGCCTAACATGACTAAAGGTGGAGATTTTTTTTCTAAACTTTTTTTTTTAAACCATCTTTTTAACTTATTTTGTTGAAAAACAGGAAAACAATTGATTTTCGAATACCCCTTTTATTTTTGAAAATGCAGGAAAACATAGGTAGGGTCAGGTGACCAGAAACATACAACTTTTTTGTTGTTGACGCCGACCCTATACTCTTTTTGCCATTTGGGGCTGTTTTTTGGCAAAATAAGTTCATCATATCATCATAATCAAGACGTCGATCCAAAATAAGTAACTTTTTTTTGTTGGCCTTATCATTTTTTTGCGCAAATGCAAACAGGCATTATTTGATGGGAACAATGCTGTTTTTTTCAATTCTTATCTGCCTCAAACTTGTCATTACTCAACCTGCATTTAATAGTGTGCTTCTTTGGTTTGCAAAAACCTAAAACCAATAAATAAATAACCTTCGGTGGTGGATTGGGCACTGCAAACAATGTCGGGACAGCATTCCACACAAGTGATCCTCTCTGCAGGATTGTTTTACTGGTTGGCCTCAAAGTGATCAGTACAAAGCTTGAGACCTTGAACATCAGCTGGCTGCAGCTTTTCAAAGTCCTCTCGCTTGTGAATTGCATCCATATTCTGCACCTAGTTTGACAATAAAAACAACAATGTTATTGTTAAACTAAGCAAAAAGGAAAGACAAAAAAAGCTAAATCAGATCTTCAGTCTAAATCTAACGCTCTGCCTGAACGCAAAACGGATGAGTGATGTACTTTTGTACTGTAGTTTTCCCGTAAGCAAGGTTTGATAAAGTATTCGGCAAATATGCCCACGGGTTGTTTTGTACTGACTGCTGACTCACACTCGATCACAGTTGAGTACTCGCTGACGCTGTAGTCTACTGAGTGAGTTGACTCGAGCCATTGCATTCTCATTCTGAAGAAGGTAAACCTGATGAAATAATCACTGCACAACCCACCTTTTTATATTTAGTCAAGTTTTGACTAAATATTTTAACATCGAGGGGGAATCGAAACGAGGGTATGGTGTATGTGCGTCTGTCTGTGTGTGTGTGTGTGTAGAGCGATTCAGACTAAACTACTGGACCGATCTTTATGAAATTTGACATGAGAGTTCCTGGGTATGAAATCCCCGAACGTTTTTTTCATTTTTTTGATAAATGTCTTTGATGACGTCATATCCGGCTTTTCGTGAAAGTTGAGGCGGCACTGTCACGCCCTCATTTTTCAACCAAATTGGTTGAAATTTTCGTCAAGTACTCTTCGACGAAGCCCGGGGTTCGGTATTGCATTTCAGCTTGGTGGCTTAAAAATTAATTAATGACTTTGGTCATTAAAAATCTGAAAATTGTAAAAAAAAATAAAAATTTATAAAACGATCCAAATTTACGTTTATCTTATTCTCCATCACTTGCCGATTCCAAAAACATATAAATATGTTATATTCGGATTAAAAACAAGCTCTGAAAATTAAATATATAAAAATTATTATCAAATTTTTTTCCCCGAAATCAATTTAAAAACACTTTCATCTTATTCCTTGTCGGTTCCTGATTCCAAAAATATATAGATATGATATGTTTGGATTAAAAACACGCTCAGAAAGTTAAAACGAAGAGAGGTACAGAAAAGCGTGCTATCCTTCTCAGCGCAACGAATACCCCGCTCTTCTTGTCCATTCCACGTGCACTGCCTTTGCCACGGGCGGTGGAGTGACGATGCTACGAGTATACGGTCTTGCTGCGTTGCGTTGCGTTCAGTTTCATTCTGTGAGTTCGACAGCTACTTGACTAAATATTGTATTTTCGCCTTACGCGACTTGTTTCTTCTTTAGGGAACTTGTGGAAAGTTTTCCCGAAGCAGCTCTGTTTGTAACGGGCGTTCTTGCAACAAAAAGCCGAGCACAATTTACCACCACCTCGCACGCGATCGGTACCTACGCGATCCGCCATTTTGTTTTCGCCGCCAGCATGTAACTAGGGACGATAACCCACAAACACTTTTTCGCATTTTCTTCGCAAGTTCCACGTCTTCCTCATGTACAGTGTTTGGTTTTATACAAAACTGTGAATTCGAAGGTTATTTTGGCTAAATCTAGATTGATGCTGTGATCAGTGTAGGCTGACAATTTATGAACCGACAGCTTTAATCAGTACACGCGTCAGTGGCTGTGTCCAGATACGTATCAATAATCAAGATTAAAAAAGACTCAGTGATGTATGGGTGTCATAGATGTGCCAGTATATCTAATGGGTTGTTGCTCATTTTTCAGATCTGGACCTGGTGCTCCCAGAGAAGTCAATATGGACGTCATTGAAAGACTCCTGAGAGACAAGGTACACACTTTGTTTTTGTATTCCAGTTTATTATGTTGTGTATTTACACAGCGTCCTTGGGTGGATGATGTGTAAATTTGTTTTCCCTTCAGAGGCAACAGTAGTTTTTACATCAAATTTTGGACTGTTTCGAATGTGGGCTAAGGGGGAACATTTCAATAGGTAGTAAATGTAACCGGATAGCGGGTTGATCATAGCAGAACTTATTGTGCACATGTGATGTTAGGACTCAGAGGAGAGTCTGCACAAAGTTGACTCTGGGACATAA
Source organism: Littorina saxatilis (assembly GCF_037325665.1). Classification (NCBI taxonomy): domain Eukaryota; kingdom Metazoa; phylum Mollusca; class Gastropoda; order Littorinimorpha; family Littorinidae; genus Littorina; species Littorina saxatilis. The sequence goes on from NC_090247.1 coordinate 20,650,601, forward strand.
ATCCCATGCAAAACATGGGTGTCAAACCTATAACAAACTGGTTGCAAAGCCAGTGCCGCTACCCCGCCCAATATAGAGGAATTGTTTACCTGTAATTACTCATTACCTGTTTCTCTGTGTAACAGATCAGCCAGAACCTAAAGTCAGTGGTGCGCGGCATGCAGCTGTTTGACTACAACATGGACGGCAAGATCCAGAGACATGAACTGAGGCGCGTCCTGGAGAACTACTGCTTCAAGTTCACAGACACACAGTTTGACAAGTAAGACTGCAATCTACCGAACGTTGTTTATGCCTTCAGACCTTGGGATGACTATCACTCTTGCCAAAGTTTCCATACTGAAATGCTGTATTGCTGGCATTTTGGAAACAAAACAAACTTCAGTCCTCTGATTTGAATCTGTTAACCCCTTCGACCTGATGGATATTTCAAGCTCATATCTCTTGCGACCTTTCAATCATGGCAAAGCATGCGGGACCTCTAGCAAGAGATGCAAAAAGTCAATTTAGTCAGCTCTCATAACATTCATGCATAACAAAGAGCATGTGGTACGGATATATTGCGAGAGCTGCTGAGATTCCCCAAAGGTCCATGGGTGTTACTCTTCCGGCTTTTGTCGGATTTCCGGTTTTTGAAAAAATCTGAAGCCGGAAATTCCGGTTTTCCGGGTTTTAAAAAAAAAGCAAAAAAAAAGCTTCGTTTCGCTAAGTTGAAATAACGAGCAGCGGTTCCGATCCGACTTTTGACACCGGTTCGCGTGCTTTCTCGGTTCGCTCCCTTGGATTTGCCGCCATCTTGCTTATTATGATTTGGTTTCGTCGGTGTCCAGAAACTTTCTTTCAAACTTGAGCATTTTGGACCCCTGCCTTTCAGGTTTTTTGATTTTTCCCAGTAACACCCATGAAGGTCTGTTGTACGTGTTTTGGTTTGCAGTAGCACCTGAAAAGTCAGACCCTTCAGGTGAAACGGCACCTGAAATACAAGTTTCTGACACTGTCTATTGTCCATGTGGACTAAGGGTTAGTGGTGCTGATGTGGTGTGACGTTTCTTTCAGATTGTGGCTGCGCTATGACTTCCATCATACAGGGCTAGTCAACTACAGAGACTTCTTGCAGCGTCTGGGTGTCAACGCCAAACTTCAGGGGAAACCACCCGCAAATAACGCTGCAGGAGGTAAGAGTTTGAATATTAGCTTGTGTGTCTGTGTGTGTCCTTGAAAGTGTGGACATTGATTTTGTTCTGGCTCTAGCTATTTTAAAGTTTAGTTGCGCTGTACAATACAATGGAACCCCCCTTTTAAGACCTCCCCAAATCTGAGCAAATCAGGTCTTAAAAAGGAGGGGGTCTTGTTTGTTTGTTCGTTCATGGGCTGAAACTCCCACGGCTTTTACGTGTGTGACCGTTTTTACCCCGCCATTTAGGCAGCCATACGCCGCTTTCGGAGGAAGCATGCTGGGTATTTTCGTGTTTCTATAACCCACCGAACTCTGACATGGATTACAGGATCTTTTTCGTGCGCACTTGGTCTTGTGCTTGCGTGTACACACGGGGGTGTTCGGACACCGAGGAGAGTCTACACACAAAGTTGACTCTGAGAAATAAATCTCTCGCCGAACGTGGGGACGAACTCACGCTGACAGCGGCCAACTGGATACAAATCCAGCGCGCTACTGACTGAGCTACATCCCCGCCCAGGAGGGGATCTTAAAATGGGGGAAATTTACAGAGGTAATGAACAGAGAATCTGAGAAAACATGGTATTAACACAGAGGGAGTCTAAAAAGTGGGGGTCTTAAAAGGGAGGTTTCACTGTCATATTTATTGCAAGGTATGAAGATTGTGACTGCTTTGTGTGTGTAGCGTTGAAGTGGCCAGCAGTGGTCAACCAGCAGCAGCACCAGGCGTTGGCCAGTCAGTTCGCCAGCACGCGGGTCAGGGAGCAGCACAAGCAGGACGAGGCTTTGCTACAGGTCCTCAACTTTGACCAGATTGAGATCGAGTTCCGCAGTCGGGTCAGTGCATTTTTATTTTAAAAACTGTTGTTAAGCAAACGAACAGGGTGACACAGTAGTCTTCCTTTGGCAAAGGCAGTTGCTCTGCATTGATGGAATTGTGTCTGTACCGAAGCGTGAGCTATGTATAGTAGCTCAACGTTTTTGATATGTTGGAAGATAGCACACCAGTGAGATATGGAGTATCACTTTGTGATGGGGTCTGACTGCTGTTGTCACCTTGTTTACTCCTGGGAACCGTTGCGTACCCATGGCAGTTATTATAGCGCTATTAAAATAGCTCTCAAATCTCAATCCTGTTTGACTGCCTCCAAAGGGTTTTTTTGTTTTTTTGTTGCTTAACGCCCAGCCGACCACAAAGGGCCATATCAGTGCTGCTTTGACATATAACGTGCACCACACACAAGACAGAAGTCGCAGCACAGGCTTCATGTCTCACCCAGTCACATTATACTGACACCGGACCAACCAGTCCTAGCACTAACCCCATAATGCCAGACGCCAGGCGGAGCAGCCACTAGATTGACAATTTGAAAGTCTTAGGTATGACCCGGTCGGGGTTCGAACCCACGACCTCCCGATCATGGGGCGGACGCCTTACCACTAGACCAACCGTGCCGGTCCTCCAAAGGTGATTGTTGTGCTTCCTGCACTCAATTATAAGAACAATAAGAAACTTTGCTAAGAAAAAAAAAATGAACAAAAATACGTGATTTAAGATAGAAGAATTGTTAGCCTGACAAAGTTTTAGAACTGAATGAATGGTCTTACACTCTATCTCTGGTACAAGTCTTTGAATGAATCCCAATATCTTGTTGTGTGCAGATGAGGGACAACTATCAGCGGCTGAAGAAAGCGTTCATGGCACTAGACAGGCACCTGGACGGCTTTGTCACCATTGAGGACCTGCGCGCGATCCTGTCCAACTTCACCCTCCCCATGTCCGACCAGCTCTTCGCCCAGCTCATGGCAAGGTGAGGAACACAACAGAATTGCGAATGTGTGTTCATGTTTGAAACAGTGGAGGCACATTGGCCTAGTGTATAAGATGCTCGCCTCCCACGCGGAAGGTCGCAGGGTTCAAATCCTGGTTCTGCCTGTTAGGTTAACGGAGGAGATTAGTTCGCTCTCCAAGGACAACTTACGTGCAGACCTGCTAGTGCCTTATCCCCCTTTGTGTGTACACGCAAGCACAAGACCAAGTGCGCACGGAAAAGATCCTGTAATTCATGTCAGAGTTTGGTGGGTTATAGAAACACGAAAACTTCCAGCATACTTTCTCCGAAAGGGGCATATGGCTGCCTGTATGGTGGGGTAAAAATGACCATACACGTAAAAACGTGGGAGTTTCAGCCCATGATCAGAAATGTTGCTGGCAGTGAAATTTGGTGAGTCAAGGGATGATTAGTGCAAAGTGATTGATAGGGTTTAATGAGATGAAACGTCAATGAAAGTTCAAATAGAGGTACCCACGCACTAATATTTAGACACACTATTAACACATGCACACAAGGATGTCTGCGTGTATGTGCACAGACGCACACAAACATGCATGCAACCCCCCCCACACACACACACACACGCACACACACACACAAACACACATACACACACACACACTCAATACTCTATTCTTTTAGCAACTGAGTGCTCAGAGAACTGCAGGGAACGTAATGTTGCTGTGTACAAGAATAATGGTTCCTCAACAGTCGAACTGAAAGCAGTTTGAGGTGTACAGATTCATAACAATATTTTACAGATTTACATCGACTAAACAGCTTAATTGAAAGCTTTTTTCATGTCACAGGTGTGGGGTCCGAGGAACAAATCGCGTGGCCTGGGAATTGTTTCTGGAGAAATTCCAGAATCCTGTTGCTGTTGGCAACGGTCAGACAATACCAATCCAGCCCAACCACAAGTAAGTTTGCATTCTGTCTTTTTGGAACTTCTACTGAATTCTTTCTTTAGTTTTAGGGTGTGTATATCCTGAATTTCTTTGAGGCTCTGATGTCGTGCAGTCTAATATGAGATTCCACGAGAACACCATCAGAAGACTATAAAAAGAGATGTATGTTTGAAACAGCTCAGGGGAAATAGCTCAGTCAGTAGCGGGGCTGGCTTCAAAACCAGTTGTCGCTATCAGCGTGGGTTCAATCCCCACATTCGGTGAGGGATTTATTTCCCAGAGTCAACTTTGTGCAGACTCTCCTCGGTGTGTTAACACCCCCGTGTGCATGCATGCAGCGAAAGTGTCAGGGCTTGGAAACATCAATACACGCATGCAAGGAAAAAAGCAAACTAATGGGTAGCGCCGTATACTGTATTGCAGCTCGCTTTCCCCAGGGAGAGGCAGCCCGAATTTCCATAAGGGTAACCTGACAGGACTGTATGACTCTTGTCCTTATCCTTATCCTTAAATGCTTGTCAGAGCGGGAACATGCCCCTATGATGGTTTAACCATGAGGGTTTGGTTGTTTGTTTGCTTAACGCCCAGCCGACCACGAAGGGCCATATCAGGGCGGTGCTGCTTTGACATATAACGTGCGCCACACACAAGACAGAAGTCGCAGCACAGGCTTCATGTCTCACCCAGTCACATTATTCTGACACCGGACCAACCAGTCCTAGCACTAACCCCATGATGCCAGACGCCAGGCGGAGCAGCCACTAGATTGCCAATTTTAAAGTCTTAGGTATGACCCGGCCGGGGTTCGAACCCACGACCTCCCGATCACGGGGCGGACGCCTTACCACTAGGCCAACCGTGCCGGTCCCGTGAGGGTTAAACAACACTTATCATCAAATGCTTGTCACTTGACAGTGGATATTGCCACATGTTAGGGAGGGCCAAGTGGACTTTTCATTGTAAAGAAAGATGTAGAGATACTCTTACCCAAAGGATAACCTTGGTTCTTGGTACAGTGGTACCTGTTATGCAAGGACCCTCTGATGAGAGGACACCTAACTTGACAGAAAATCTTTTGTCTCTTTAATAATCATATCTTCCAAACTGTAGCTGTCATGACAGACCAGATTCAACGCAGGGACACTTTTGGCTGGTCCCAAGGGTGTCCTGTCATCACACTGTATAAAGGTCATGATCAGACATTGTGACGGTGATTTTTCTGCGTCAGATTTCACCCGGTGATGGAGACGCAAGAGGCGGTGAGCTGGGACGCAATATGGAGACAGCTCTATAAGCACGTACAGAACGGATACTCCTCCATGAAACAGGCCTTCCTGCAGTTCGACAAGGTCAGTTTCCCTCTTCTTCTTCTTCTTCTTCTTCTTCTTCTTCTTCTTCTTCTTTCATAGGCTGAAACTCCCACATACACTCATGTTTTTGCACAAGTAGGTTTTTACATATATGGCTGTTTTTATCCGGCCATTTTTGCAGCCATACGCCGCTTTCGGGGGAGATAAGGTCAGTCAAATCAGGGTGCCTGCTCTCTTACCAGAGAATGCACCACAGTGTAAAAAGAAGTGGCGGTTTGTTTCAAGAAATGTATTCTTGTTCTCTTGCTGTGCTTGATGACCGATAATGAATGAGAAAACTACAGGGGAACCCCTCTTTTAAGACCCCCCAATTTAACCCCTTCACTGCCCACCCCGTATGTAATACGTGGTCATTTTCTGTTTATCGTACGCCCATAACCGTATCTCATACGTGGGATTTGTGTC